>NC_135424.1:5550000-5827500 GCF_051991245.1 Festucalex cinctus
CTGATTAATATTACATTTGTGGAATAAGAGTTATGAAGCAAAATCAAGCTATTGTTAGCCATCTCAGGGGGCGGCCATTTTGCCACTTGCTGTCGCCTGAAGATGACATCACAGTTGCTCAGGTCTCAGGTAACAACCAATCACAGCTCAGCTTTAGAAAACAGGTGTGCTGTGATTGGTCAGCTTCAGAAAACAGGTGAGCTGTGATTGGTCGTTGCCTGATGCTGCATACGAAGATGGTCGGAAGTCGTATATCTCCGAGTTGTTTTTCCCAGTTCCGACCTGAAAGTGTTCGAGGCGAAAGTAAACAACCAAAATGGCGAATAGTGGTAAAAATTGTTTTTTATTTTGGTTCTTAAAACTCATTTTGACCTCCAGCAAACTTATCTTCCTCAACTGTCAACTTCAGTCAACAGCAAGTGGCAAAATGGCCGCCCCCTGTGATGGATAAAAACGCCTGGATTTTGCTGCTTAACTCATATTCCACTAACGTAATATTAACCAGAATACCATAATTTATATTAGTGGGGCTGCATAGAGCATGCTATTGTCAAAAGATTTTTTGGGGGGGTTGACTTCCACTTTAAGTGGAATCAATCAAGAGGAAATAGTAACAAAAGTGAAACAATGTACAATGAATCATAACACAGTTAACTGATTATAGGGAGTCCTCGTGTTACGGCCGAGTTCCTTTGCTACGCTGGCGATGTAACCCGAATTTCGACTTGAGTTGGATTTCACCATTAGTCGATATTTACATAATGCATATTTGCGTGAGCTGGAAGAGCCGGAACCAATTATTTCAATGTTTCTGCACGGACATTCATTGCTGACTGACGGCAGAGCGGAGCTAATTCCAATTTAAAAACGGAAATGTGACGCGATGATGATGTGAGGTAAGAACACAACTTTAAATAACTTTAAAATGGCGTGGTTACTGTGGGGAATTGATGAAAAAGAAGGTGCTACGGACGAGGCACGGGCGCCGTAAAGTCGATAGTTGACCACATTGAAGCAACAGGACAACAAATTCACCAAGGACAGAAAATATCGCAATTAGAATTATCTATGATCACCAGGATGTGGAGGGTCTGAGAGAATTTAGCCCGCCCTTGTCTTTTTTTTTTTTTTTATATTTTTAGCGGTGTTACTGTTCGTTTCAGTTGGATTTTGTCCTTATTAGTGTAGTTTGTAAGACAGAGAGACAGGCACATGACCGGTACGCCTATATAAGGACTTCCTGTTTACCTGCGTCTCATTTTCATGACGTACCCTTACTATCTACCACATGTACAGGCAGTTGTTTAGATTTTATTTTGTAGTAACAAGTGAAAAGTTGCTAGAAATAAAAGTTGGTACGTTCAAGACGTGATCAGATGTGTTGACTTCACAACATTCTCATGACGCTCAATCACCCGAAACACGTTCGTCTCATTTTCGCTCACAGCGGCGTCACCTGCCGTCCGCCGACTTGCTTTTTTGTGCTCGGCTCATTTGCATGTAAATGTTTTTCGAGACGCTGCACGCTTTGCTTCGAGGAGCCATGCCAAGAGGACAGGTGTAGGAATTCAGAATAACTGAGCAGCGGGGTTGTTTGTTGTTGTGATTGCCAGGGAGCATAACCGTATTCTTCGTGTTTATTGACCCTGAAAGACGCCCGAGATCGGAGGGAACACTTTATCCGAGGAGTGTTAAGTCTTGTGGTGGGAATAAATGAAGTGGCCGAGGTTCGGAGGGTGGGGGGTATCGTCTTACCCGGGGCCCAGCTGTGGCCTTCCTCAGAACTAACAGAGGGGATAATGAGAGAGTCATCTCGCACAGGTGATGACCGTTGCCTTCAGCGCCGCCTGTCATTCCAACGCGTGTCCGACGGCGTCGTGACCTGCAGAGAGAACTCGATTGGAGTTGTTGTTTTTTTTGTCTGTGTGCATTTATTGACGTGCTACAACTGTGAATGAAAACAAGCAGCGGGCCATTAATGGCGAGGCAAACACCACAAGTCAAACTGAATGCGCTCAGCAGATGTATTGCAATTTTGCGGTGACAGCTTAACGAGGCCTGAGCGGATGTGCTTTTTCGGCTATTTTGAATTGTTTGAACAGAAAGCGGATATATATATATTTTTTAATGGAAATGATAGAGCAAAGAGTGTAGCTCGGGAGGGTATTATCTCAGACGCTTGTGCGTTGTTGTTGCACAGACCAAACAGGTTGTTCAACTTCATAATGCGAATTCATAGAGGAATGCCGCAAAGAGCAAAAATCATTGCCTCTTGACGCCACAAAATGGCGGCGTTACACTGCTTTCATCTAAGTGAAACTCCTCAACCCACTTCGACGTAGTTGCTTAGCATTATGCCACAAAATGGCATCAATGGAATCATACTGTTATTGTTTTGGCTTAAGCAAAAATAAGCAGTGAATGAGGGAGCTTTTCAAGTCAAGTCACGTAAATGGAAGTCAGATTCATAATCAACCAAGATGAAAATCCCCCAGTGGTATTTCTCCAATGAAATATGATTTGATATATATTAGAGATAGACCGATATACGTTTTTTTTGTTTGTTTGTTTGTTTTTTTATGGCCGATACCGATTATTAGCAGTCAAGAATGCTATTAACTGCTATTGGGTGCCAATATTCATTTTCACTAAAAGGGACAATATTGGCATCAAAATTTTAAAAGGTACAAACTCCAGCTCTTATTTTTTATTTTTTATTTTTTTAAGCATATGTTTATTGAACAACCTTTAGGGTTTGTAAAATATTGGAGTTTAAATCTAACAAAAAGTTCAGGGATCTCAAAGGGGCAGTAGCATGTCTTCAAAAGTTAAATACTTAAGCAAATAGCTCCCTATTGTGTTGCACAATAGTTTTCTAAAATTCTATATCTGAAGTATTAATCATACTTTTAACTTCAAACAAAAACAGATGGTGCAGAGAGTTCCCAGGGTCATCTATGAAATTTAATAATTAGTTCCCTGAAGTTTCATTTTTCCCTGAACACTTTTTTTTTTAAATTAATCTATTATCAACGGTACAGACAGAATAGACTCTCTCCTTTTTGCCTTTTTCCGTTCTTTTATAATCAACAGTAGATAAAAAAAAAAGGTAGGTTTCACAAAATGCAGTCATTTTCTCCCATTGACTCTCAAACTATGTTCATCTCGTCTCTAAAATGGGGCAATGATGTCATCAACTGGTGGTTTTGCATCAGTAAAGTTGTTTCCAAGTTTGAAGTTTACAGTGAAGCAGTATCAGATGCTCCCCCACCCTTCCACAGGATTTACGAGTGCACTTGTGGAGGGCAGTGAAAGTGTTAATCTATCCAAGTCATACGGTCAAAATTTCAAGCAGGTTCAAAGTCGCTGGCTAATGGCCCAAGCAGCAAATCATTTCAGATGAATTTTAATCAGGTCACCTTGCAACACACGTCACAGCTTTGTTGTAAAGTTTTACAGTAATAGCAACTCCTGCGCTCTCACTTTTTACGGCCTTTCCGATTAGCACTTGTCTTCGCCGACTTTTTTTACAGTCTCGCCCACTGAATATTTTATTATAACTGGTAGCACTTGTTATGACAGTCTGGTCAGATTTTGCATCAGCCTTTCATGCACAAAAAGTGTGTTGACGCCAGCTCTTCTTCTTTTATTGCAGTTCATTTAAGCATCTGATAGGAGGCTTGGAGGACGTGTCCAGCAAAGGCCACGAGGACGTCGACGCCAAAGCCAAGTAAGACGCCGTTACTCACATTAATATGCCACCATAAACCACTCACGTTGTGTTTTTATTTTTCATTTTAAACACGCTTATCAGTCGCAGAGCAATTTCAATAAATAGCAGCAGTTTTGTGGCCTCGCATTCGGTTGGAAAACGCCATCAAGAAAATGTCCAACTGCTGAATGTGGATAAAAGCAGAGGCGACATGGAAGGCTCAAGGGTGAAACCGAGCTCAAAAACTGGGCATGTGGCGCGTTGCGCTTGGCCGGGGCGTTAATGGCCCATTAAAAAAAAAAATAAAAAAGTTTCATACGCGCTAGTCTAAGACATAAACTGCACCTTTAGGTCTGCTGCATAACAACAGATGGTTGAAAAGAGAGAAAAGCGAAGCGACGACCTGCGACTCAGTTTTTCCGTCGCCATGGAAACAAGCGCATACCGATGCAGAAGTCATAACGCACCCTCAGCTATGAGTTGGGCATACGTGTAAAAAGCTGCCTTTATAAAGATAGCTCAGTTATTTTGATTAGCACTTACTGAAATATGAATATGTATAGTACATCTGCCACATGTTTTGAGGTGTGCACGAAAATATGAATTCATATAGATAACTGGTTTAGGTGTAGCCTGTGAGGCAGATGTGCTAACCATTTTTACATTATGCTTACCACTGTCAACACGTCAAAATTCTGAGTAGGGATGATTGATTTTGAAAAATAATTCATTTTTTCCTTAATAATGTGATTTTTTTTCCTTTGTTTGTTTGTTTGTTACAAATACAAGAAATAAATTAATCGTTATTACAATAAGCAATATATTTATTTATATAAAGAAGAATGAGCATAAACTAATATGAAAGACAGTTTATTTTTCCACTTGAATTAAAATTGTTACCGTATTTTTCAGACTTTAAGTCGCATTTTTTTTTTCATAGGCTGGCTGTTCCTGCGACTTGTACATGGAAAAAAAAAATACTCAGTGGGAATATAATTTCACAGACAACCACAAGAGGGCACTCAAGACTTTTAATCTAATATACTATACATACTTATTGTGCCTTATAGTGTGACTTATCGTCCTGAAAATACCGTAACTTACTAAACACGTCTTTTAAGCATGCACTACGACAACTACACAAAATTCCACTAAACAGCAATAACAACAAAACAAATCTGGCTCTTGTTTCATGAAACAATGATGGAAACATGTGGGCTGCACTTCTTACTCACTGAACTTATCTCGACACTATATAGATAAATAAACCGTACATATATATAAAACGAAAACCTACCAACCAAAATGAAGCCGTATATTTTTTTTAAATTGTAGTCTTTTTCGATTTGAAAATAATCAATTTGAATTCTAGTAATTGTTCATCCCTGCATCTAAACTTCTTCCCCATAGCGCCACCAGCGCCATTTTTTGAACTCAAGCTTCCCGTGCCGCACGTTGGAAGCTCCCAACTCAGCCTAACAAAAGCTGCACGTCGAGAAAAGCCCGAGTCAGCATCCCGCGGCGACGGAAACGATTTCCCCCTTTTGGTTGCGTTGCTTTAAGGATGCAGCTGCTCCCCGCTGTTACCCGCACTTTCCTTCAAAGAATATCAACGTTGGTTTTGATCAAGCCGCCCATTCACTCAGCGGGAGTCGGCGATTACCTGAAATAGAAAGGCGCATTATTCTGCATGTTTTTTGGTTGTTGTTTTAAAAAAAAAAAATGTGCAATGCATATTTAGATACTCTTACTTTTCAGAAAAAAGGTTTTTGGGCTTTGCGGTTAAATTTCAGAATGAACCTAGAATGTGTTGCAAATTAATTTGACTTTCTCTAAAGGACGTGTGCATTCAAATTTGACAAAAAGTCAAATCAAAGTTCATCTGGAAAGGTCATCGTGCATTTTCGATACGCCCTGAGAGAAAACCGAAGCAGGCTGTAGCGCGCAAACGAACTCTGTCCCAAACTCAGTATTATTTCTATGACCTCATCAGTCCTCCACCGCTTTATCACCCACTGGGGTGCGACTCCATCTGTAGAGGAACATTTTGCCATGCAGCGCTTTTAAAAAGATTTGCTGTGGAACATTACGACGTCGCATTTCTACCTGCAAATGTGCGATTGTAGACAGCCAGGGGCTAGTTAAGGCACCTTGAATTGACATTTTGTGCTTGGCTAAAAACTGAGCGGCGGCGAAAATGAAAACCAATATTTCTCCAGGAAGCTGCATAACTGTTACCATGGTAACTGCTAATATTGTGCTAGCATTGTATTCAAGTGCTAACTTTTAGCATTTACGTTGGCTTTTATTTTGGGGGTTTTGGTGCCAATCAGGTATTATAGTTACAGTTTGGGTTTGCGTACACCATATTTGGTAAGATTTAGAATGACGGTTTGAGATTTTACCAAGGTTAGATTCAGGGTTAGGGTTTTGTGGAGGATGAGTTGTTTTTGCCAGGTTTTGCCTTTGGGATTTGTCTTATCATGAGGTTTTTGATTAAATTTGATTTCTAGTAGAACCCAGAGTTCAATGCAAACATGGTGAAGCAGCATTTAGCTGTATTGCTGCACACAAATGCAATAACCTTTAAGTCAGCCCCAAAATGTGAAGGGTTTTGAGTCTAGGTTGTTTACTTTTTTTTGCTCTTTTAAGATTTCTATCAGCAATTAAAAAAATAAAAGTAAATCCAAGATTTTCCCTAGAACACTTGCTAAGCCAGTAATGCACCGGGGGAAACACTGAAATCTTTTTCTTGCACCGTACGTTCTTTTAGTCGGTTATCTTTTTTGTTTTGTTTAGTTCTCTGCGTATTAGTGCTTGTAAATGTTGTACTTTTAATCATGCAAAGCATATTGAGTTACCGTGGCGTGTAAAATGTGCTATATAAATAAAGCTGCCTTGCCTTAAAGCCTTTGGAAACTACCCCAGAGGGTAGAACAGGCAGGAGCATGGATTATATTGTTAAAACATGTAGTTTGGCAACAAATTGTACAAAATTACAAAAAAATAAATAATTACATAAAATGTCTTTGTTTGAATTGGGGCCGAATCCAATAGGTATAGCAAAGTTGGCACTGATCTAAACCTGAAGTCAGTCTAGCATGTGTCTAGTGGGATAAGTGCGTGATGGATGCAGTTCAGCTTTGTTTCAAGGTCAGGCTTATCTGTTTAAGGTTTGACGTATGGCTTGTAGTCCTTGTGGATCGAGCGGCCAGTCTCATATTGTTCCCTTTCACCACTGAGTGCTTCAGCTATGGAATAACAACAAGTGCCTTTTTCCCTGATGGAAACAAATCCACCTAAAATGCACTTTTAAGTCTGCCCCAAACATCATCGGCTGCTCTCAGAGGTTGTCGGTTGAACCACGGGAGTCGACATCAGACATTCATAAGAAATGCTTCGGCTTGAATGCGGCATTGTAACAGGACAATCCTGCCATCTGCTGGCCACTTTGGGGAGACACTTTTGATATTTGTGGGCAAGCTCTGGCCTTGAAATATTAGCATTTGTCTGTTGACTGTGAGTGTAATTGGGCACACTATCAATCATTCTGACACTTCATAATAACTCAGAAAATAGCCTCTTTTTCTTAAGGATTTGAACGATATGTTTTTCTGGGCTGCCCTCCAGATAATGAATCAAAAATCAAAAGCTCACGTGTGAATAATCTTTAACTTTGTTACAGGGCTAAGACTACACTAGACTAGACTAAAACCCTCATTAATAAACAAAAACTGGGACTAAATCAGTATGCATTTTTGTCGACGAATGAAGATGAGACAAAATTAATAAATGGATTAAAATCTATGAACATTTATAGTTCATGAACAAAAATGAGACAAAAATGACATGATTTTGTACAAAAATAAATAAATAAAAAAGCCAACGGCTATAACATTCCAACAATGATATTGATCCGACCGCTAACTAATGCTTGCTAACTTACTAGCTCGTAGCGTGGAGCCATAATAGACACTTGTTGATATACTGTAACTGTGTGTGAAATTGTTTTTCATCAAAAAATATTAGAGAGATTTTTATGTGAAATAGTTTTAGATCTGAACTGTTTTCTTGGACTAAAATAAAGACTAACATGCTACATTTACAGTACAGTCGACTAAAAATAGACTAAATACAAATGGGATGAGGTTGGCTATTATAAAAACTAACAAGCGTGATTGAAACTAGACTAAAACTGAGACTAAAATTAAAAATGGTGGATAAAATTAACACTTGACTCGTGCTCCATCTCACAAAATTCAACGTCCAATTCTTGCTTGCAACTTTGAGCAGCGCGAATACAACTGACCGGCTGGTTTCGAAAGGCGTTCGTTCATATTTGCGAGCGACCCGCAAAGAGCCCGAGGAATACTAAACCCGCTGATCCGGATCCTGATCTGATGAAACTCGATCCGGATCAAACAGTAACCCGAAAACACGGGCGGCGTGATGGGATCAGCGATGAACACGGGGAAACAATTTCTGCACGTCTAATGAGTGCAGGCCGAGGACACGTGAGTCTCTTTCCAAGGGAAGCTTTTTGTTTCTTGGTACACTCGGCATCCTTGAGGACAACCCGGATAGATTACTGCTTGGTAATCCCATGAGATTTGCAAACAAATGAACTCAAAGACAAAAAGTTGAGGGTGGATTATCACGTCTTTCATCATCCGTCTCACGTCTAATCCCGTTCCTTGTCCCGGCTTTTCTCTCCTCCTTCAAACGAACCGCAGGTACGAAGCCGAGAATGCTTTTTTCTTCAATCTCAATCTGGCCGATTTCAACATCATCGACACTCTGGGGGTTGGCGGCTTTGGTCGTGTGGAGCTGGTAAGGAGGCAGGGGAAAGGTGCATGTGACTCTTCCACGGGAATGTGAACGACGTCGAGCCAATCGGCCTCGCATGCTAATTCTCGATGTTCGTTCTTTCGTCATCTCTCCGAAGGTTCAGCTCAAGAGCGACGAGAACAAAACCTTCGCCATGAAAATCCTCAAGAAGCGGCACATCGTCGACACCAGGCAGCAGGAGCACATCCGCTCGGAGAAACTCATCATGCAGGAGGCCCACTCGGATTTTATTGTTCGGTATGCAGTGTGTCTTTTGTCCTATTGGATGTCTTTCCTTGTGTATGGTTTGCTCATGTTTTCGTCACACATCACATGTGACAGATTCACTATAGGTCATTTTGTATTTTTTTTGTATCTTTCTAAGCCTGAGAATTTATGGAAGCCCACAAAAAAAATAAATTCCACTTGTCAGAGGCTCGTTTCTGCCAGTGGGTGGAGGAAAAAAAAAAAAAAAACCCAAAAAAACACCTTTTTTTTAAAATTTTTATTATTGTTATTATTTTTTACACTTTTTTTTTTTTCCCAGAAGACCAGTTCCGCAAGTAGGAAAAAAAAGTAACAATAAATTCACTTATTGGAAACCTGTTTCCTTTAAAAAAAAAAAAAAAGTTTTTTGTTTTTGTTTTTTCACTTGTCAGAGGCCCGTTTCTGCCAGTGAGTGGAGAAAATTTTTTTTCCACTTGTGAGAAGCCCATTCGTTTCCCTTAAAAAAAATAAAGAAAGTTGAGGCCCTTCTACCGTTTGTTTTTCAGACTCTATAGGACATTCAAGGACAGCAAGTACCTCTACATGCTGATGGAAGCCTGCTTAGGAGGAGAACTGTGGACCATCCTTCGAGACCGGTATGGCGTGTGTTTAAAATGTCTTTTTGCAATTGATACATGATGTTAGTTATAGTTTAGTACTGTCAATTTAAACAAACAAAAAAGAAGAATTACACATTGCATAATTAAAACAACTACGTATCATTTGCATCTGCTAGCTTAATGCTAACACATGATGTGAAGCACCATAAGCAGGTTTTAAGAATAGCATCTGCGTAGCAGTATTATTTCCACATGATGAATCACAAATAATATAACAGGCATATATTCTGCATCCTTTGCAAAAAAAAAAAAAGAACAATATTACTGCGGATTATTTACAGTAGTAAATAACTCAATGGTCTGCAAGTCCTTTACACCAAGAGGCATTGCAATTATCATTATTATTATCCATCCATCCATTTTCTTGACCGTTTCTTCCTCACAAGGGTCGTGGGGGGTGCTGGAGCCTATCTCAGCTGGCTTTGGGCAGTATTATTATTATTATTATTATTATTATTATTATTATTATTATTATCAACATCATCATTATTATTATCATTATTATTATCATTATTATAATAAATCAGGAATAGGGACTGAGGCCGAATCATGAAAAGTGAAAATCCGCAAATAATTGTCGGCCATTATAATTGCAGTGGAAACATTGTTTAGTTAGTTTGTTGTTGTTGTTGTTGTTTTGTTTTTGTTTTTTGTTTTTTTAATATAACCCAAAATTCTTGAATATGCAATACCACCAATAACCATTTTCCATGGAGGGGAGGGGAAAAAACAAAATAAGAAAAATACTGAAAAATATTCTGAACATTTTTGGGGGGGGAAAGCAGGTTAGTAAAAAATAAGAAAAATACTGAAAATTATTCTGAAAATTTTGGAAAGAAAATACAAAACAGGTTGGTAAAAAAAATAATAAAAACACTGAAATATTTTAACATACTATAATGACATTTTCCTTATTAAAAAAAACATTGTAGACATTTTTCGGTGCATTAAGGCCTTTTGAGAACCTGCAAATAAATGTCGCACATTAGAGATGTATTGAACAATTTTTTTTTTTAAGTTTTGAATATAGGCAGGGATAAACCACCACTACTGTTTTCTGCCAAAAAAAATCCAAATAGTTAATTTCACAAGTGTAGAACAATAAGTTTACGGGTGTCTACAGTTTATTTTTGTAAAGCACCATATGATAGTTTTTTGTTGTCATGTGGGGGGCTGGAACAGAGATAATGGTATTGCTATTCATTTGAATAAGGAAAAAAGTACTTGAGATACAAAGTAATCTTGAATCACAGGGCGGCGCTGTTCAGTAAATGTGGATTGTCTTGCTGTTCTCCAGAGGTTCCTTCGAGGACTCGACCACCAGGTTTTACACAGGCTGCGTGGTGGAGGCCTTCGCCTACCTACATTCCAAAGGCATCATCTACAGAGACCTCAAACCTGAGAACCTTATCCTGGATCACAGGGGTTACGCCAAACTGGTAGGAGCGCCTCCAATCGATCTCGATCTCCAGACGTTGGCTCCGTCAACTTCAAACTCGTCTTCTCGCTATAGGTGGACTTTGGTTTCGCCAAGAAGATCGGCTTTGGGAAGAAAACGTGGACTTTCTGCGGGACGCCCGAGTACGTGGCGCCGGAGATCATCCTGAACAAGGGCCACGACATCTCCGCCGATTACTGGTCACTGGGAATCCTCATGTTTGAGCTCCTGACCGGCAGGTACCAACAAATTCTGGCTCCATATGTTCTCTCCAAGGAAGCCAAATCTCATCTCGTCTATTCCTAAGCCCTCCCTTCTCTGGCCCCGATCCAATGAAGACCTACAACATCATCCTGAGAGGCATCGACATGATTGAATTCCCAAAGAAAATTACCAAAAATGCTGCCAACTTAATCAAAAAGCTATGCAGGTGAGTGCTCCGTGGTTTTGGACGTGTTTTTGTTTCATTGGCGTGCCAAGTTAACGCGTTGTCTTTGCAGGGATAATCCTTCTGAACGACTGGGAAACTTGAAAAATGGTGTCAAAGACATCCAAAAGCACAAGTAAGCGTGCTAATTAATTACAAATGACTGTGATGCATGTGGATTATGTCAAGTTATTGCAGTTTTGCTCATAATGGCATCATCGAGTTGTTAGCTAAATACAATTTCACTGCTGAAAATTGTTCAATGAGTCAAGTATCCCTTTTAAAATGTAAAATTTACTCAATTCTACTTTTAATCTTCCCACTTTTTACATACTTCACGGAGATACATACAATGGCATGAAAGAAAACCAAAATATAAGAGATAAAAATAAGAATAAATGATAAAAACTGTAATATTCGTGGTTTGGCATTTGTAAAGTGGGTCTCAATTTACAGTATATGTATTTTTATTTATTTTTTATTTATTTAGTTATTTATTTTACCTATACCACAATTTTTTTAACCTTCGCATTTTTGTCGGAATTTATTTCACAGTTGTTTTTTTTTAAATCTTGTTGCACGTGTTATTATGACATAAAAAGCTCTTCTATTTGATTTTTGCTATTCATAATATGGCTCTGTCCCTCGTTTCCTGAGATTAGCAGGGTTCTAATTTAGAAAATTATTTAAAAAAAAAAATCATTTCCCACTTTAAAGTGTTTATGTGAAACTGTGCAAAAAAAGCAAAGAAAAAGCTACACAATGTTTATTTAACTTTTATGTGCGAATCATTCCATAAGTGTGTTCCTTTCATCCGCCAATGCTATATTGACGTGCCGTAACTGTGCTCTTGTTGCCTGTAGGTGGTTCGAGGGCTTTAACTGGGAGGGCTTGAAGAAGGGGACACTGACGCCTCCGATCATCCCCAACGTAAGTGGATGGTAGTTCCTAATGTCCTTAAAGTTGTGCAGTCGTCTCACAACGTGGTTGTTCCTTGGCCAGGTCACGTCAGCAGTTGACACGAGTAACTTCGACAGCTTCCCCGAGGACAACGAGGACCCGCCGCCTGACGACAACTCCGGCTGGGACGTTGATTTCTGAAGTTCTTCGAGCTCCCCGCGGAACCAAAAGAAAACTCGGAGGCCACGCGGAGGGCGTGGCTACGTGATAAAAGGGGGAGAGAGGGGGAAAAAAAGAAAAGCAACAAAGTCGATTTTATGGGATGGATGGCACGCCCGACTTGGGTCACCGATATGCCTTTATTTCACTGTGGCCCCCGGATCAAGCATTTATAGCGGGACGGCTGTAGCACACGTTCGTTTCTCGAAGGCGGAGAAAGTGCAGGGAAAAAAAAACAAAAAAAACGGGGCTGGCGACGGACGGACGGCCGGCCGATGTTTTTCGTTGGTGTTTCTTTTTCGGATAAGTAAGCGTGTGAAAAATGTGAAATGTTGTGTTCGGATCATCGCTTCTCCCGTTGTACAACAAGTGCTCTCGACTAACCTGAATGTCACCGATTGCCGCATTTACATACTGTAGTCTTGAACATTTGAAAGGGGACATATTATGCAACATTTGTTCCATCAATTTGAAAAGTTACCAAGTGTCTTAACAATAACAATAATAATAAAAATAATAACAATTATAGCACACTACATATCCGCTTAAAAAAAAAAAAAGAAAGTGCTCCGTTTTGGGTTATTGGCTTATTGGCTTTCGTTACCAAGGGCGACCAGGGTCGGAGTTAGGGCGTTTTGCGCAGGCTAGCGCTGCTCAGTGTTGCCACATTCAAAACTGTCGCCAAATTGTGCGACTTTTCTGAACTCTCAAAAGAAATCTATAACTTTTTTTTGTGGCTTTTCAGAGATTTATGAGACTCCATCGATGTCCAGACTGCGAGTAAATTGTGCTTGTGCAAAGCCACATCTTGCTAATTCATCCAAATTTCTTATTTTTAAAAAGGGACATTAATTAACATTTTAATTACATGTAAAGGTCATGTCCCCGGGCATGGTGGATCAGTGGTTAGCATGTCCGCCTCCCAGTATTGAGGACTCGGGTTCGAGTCCAGCCTCCGGCCTTCCTGGGTAGAGTTTGCATGTTCCCCCCGTGCCTGCGTGGGTCTTCTCCGGGTGCGCCGGTCTCCTCCCTAGTCGATCCTGCAGCAGACATATCGTCAAAGACAAGTTTTCAGAATGAATGCTAATCTATTCTGTGCTAACATTGCAGCTCTGCTTACCTTTTGGCTTTGACACGACAATGCTTCTGCGTGATTTAAACAGCATCAGCGTCTGTTTAATGAAATCTGGGGAAGTGTGGGGTGTAGGAATGAGGAGAAGTGGCAGTAAAATAGGCCACAATCCAGGATGCAGGACATGATTTTGGTGGTTTTGATTCTGTGAGCGTGTCGAATAAGTCTCCAAGCTACTCTAACTTAATGAAGACGCCCATTGTGGTTGTACTTTATAAAAAGACTAATATCCATAATATGTCCCCTTTAAAGGTACATTGTGAACACATACAAAGCACAAAATGGTGTGCAGTTCAAGAAAGTTGACTTTCCAAGTGCCCTGTTTTGAGATGTCAACCATCACACAGCTGACACATGTGAAATGACAACATTTCCATGAGGTAATGTGTCGCCCATTATGCACTCATAGCACGTTTGTTTTCCGGCTTTCCCCGTTTGGACGAATCGCGAACTATCGTTAACGTTGGACCGAGCGCCGTCGCGCCTGTACAGCTCCCAACTGTGAACACGCTGTCACTTGTCTTTTGGTGCTGTTCTCGATTCATGACCACGACGACGAGATGGTGACATGACAGTACTGTTTGTTTTGATTTTTTTTTATGTTTTTGTACAGTGATTTTATCCTTTCCTGTGCTTGTTTTTTCTTTATTATTACTAATTGGATATTAACTCATTCACTCCCAGCCATTTTCACAGAAGCAGTCCCGTTCGCTTATTTACTGGATTTTGACTGATTTTGCAAGGCCCACAGAATATTATGTCCTATTGCTATAAAAGCATGGAACCTATCAAAAGAAAGATTAAAGTCTCTTCTTTCATCAGGAAAAAAAAAAAAAGTATGTTTCTAACTGTTTCCGTTTTGCAGCAATTAGCATTAGGAGAGAGCTAAGTTTCATCAGTTTTTACAAATCTATTTAAAATTGTAAGTAATTGAGCTTTTTTTCTACATGGCCCTGGTTGATCTCCTTTACTCTGCTGCCACCTGCTGGCCGTTTGTGTAATAACTACCATTTCTGCAAGCGTTCTTTGCAGTTGAGAGGCTGCATCAAAGCCTTCTGTATGCTCTAGCATAAAAAACAAAACCAAAAAAAAAACGTATAAATACGTCTTTGGGACACTTAGAACATTAAAAAAACGTATTTATACGTTATTGGGAGTAAATGAGTTAATGATGCCGTCTATTTTGTGGATTTTTTTTTTTTGTATTTCCTCCCATCACATCTGCATGAGGTTAAAAACGATCTTGAAGGCATCACCTGTCACTTCTCCCGTCCCAACAATCAAGAGCATAAAATGTAAGTGCCTTAAATCAACGGCATACAAACAAATCATCGTCGCAAGGCCTTTTTGATGCTGCATGAAAAACACACACACAGCTGAAAAGTACGCCTCATCCTGAAGATCATTTCGTAGAAATCCATCACATATATGGACGAACGACTGCAATGACGTGCTCGTCACATCGTTATGAAATCGCACACATCATGGGAGCAGGAATGATTTGCAGTTGTACATTTTTTCTTTTCATATTTGGGTCATGTGGCACACGGTTCATACATGAGACCACGGATTGAAATAGGCACAAGTATTTATTGTGATTCTGAAGTTATGGTTCTGTTATTCATGCATTGAGAGATCCCGTGTTAAAATGATCGTGGAATAAAACAGCCGTGCCATTTGATCCCGAAAAATTGATAGTTGTGTTTATTTATTAGTGCTTATTTTAAGTTAGGCTTTTTTTTTTCTTTTTTTTTAATAATTCAGGTTTATCAACGATATTGAAAAGTGAGTGGATTCATACGTTTGGACCATCTTCATGTTGCCGGATATTTGCCTTGTGTTGTTTTTGTTTGGTTTTGTTGCTGTAAATTCATTTTGCAAAGTGCCACGTGTATGATTATTTTGAATTATAGAGTCTAAAAAAATGTGTGTTGGTGTTTTTATTAATATAAGCCATCTTTCCGGATGAAATGCCAGTAATTTAAACAAGCGACTAAACATTTTTATATTGAGACTGATCATGTATAGTAAGGTTATTATAAAAAAAACAAAAAACGACCATGTATAGTAAGGCATTTTTATTTTAATCATGTATATTAAGGCTTTTTAAATGATCATGGATAGAAAGGCTGCAAAAAAAACAAACAAAACAAAAACAAAAAAAACGACCATGTATAGTAAGGCTATTAAAAGATAAAAAAAAAAAAAAACGACCATGTATACTAAGGCTTTTTTTAACAACCACAAAAAAAAAAAAAAAAAAAAGACCATGTATACTAAGGCTTTTTTTAACAACTCCAAAAAAAAAAATACCATGTATAGTAAGGCTTTTTTTTTATCATGTATATTAAGGCTTTTTAAATGCTCATGTATAGTAAGGCTATTAAAAGATAAAAAAAAAAAACAAAAACAAAAAAAACGACCATGTATACTAAGGCTTTTTTTTTAACAACTCCAAAAAAAAAAAATACCATGTATAGTAAGGCTTTTTTTTTATCATGTATATTAAGGCTTTTTAAATGCTCATGTATAGTAAGGCGATTGAAAGATTTAAAAAAAAAAAAAAAAAAAAAAAACGACCATGTATACTAAGGCTTTTTTTTAACAACACCAAAAAAAAAAAAAAAAAAAAAAGACCATGTATAGTAAGGCTTTTTTTTTTAACAAGCACAAAACAAAAAAAAACGACCATGTATACTAAGGCTTTTTTTTAACAACTCCAAAAAAAAAACAAAAAAAAAAAGACCATGTATACTAAGGCTTTTTTTTAACAACTCCAAAAAAAAAAATACCATGTATAGTAAGGCTTTTTTTTTATCATGTATATTAAGGCTTTTTAAATGCTCATGTATAGTAAGGCTATTAAAAGATAAAAAAAAAAAAAAAAAAAAAAAAAAACGACCATGTATACTAAGGCTTTTTTTTTAACAACTCCAAAAAAAAAAAATACCATGTATAGTAAGGCTTTTTTTTTATCATGTATATTAAGGCTTTTTAAATGCTCATGTATAGTAAGGCGATTGAAAGATTTAAAAAAAAAAAAAAAAAAAAAAAACGACCATGTATACTAAGGCTTTTTTTTAACAACTCCAAAAAAAAAAAAAAAAAAAAAAAGACCATGTATAGTAAGGCTTTTTTTTTTAACAAGCACAAAACAAAAAAAAACGACCATGTATACTAAGGCTTTTTTTTAACAACTCCAAAAAAAAAACAAAAAAAAAAAGACCATGTATACTAAGGCTTTTTTTTAACAACTCCAAAACAAAAAAACAAAAAACAAAAAAAAGACCATGTATAGTAAGGCTTTTTTTTTAAAAAGCACAAAAAAAAAAAAACGACCATGTATACTAAGGCTTTTTTTTAACAACTCCCCCCCAAAAAATACCATGTATAGTAAGGCTTTTTTTTTATTATCATGTATATTAAGGCTTTTTAAATGCTCATGTATAGTAAGGCGATTGAAAGATTAAAAAAACAAAAAAAAAAAAAAAAAAAAACGACCATGTATACTAAGGCTTTTTTTTAACAACTCCAAAAAAAACAAAAAAAACACACACAAAAAAAGACCATGTATAGTAAGGCTTTTTTTTTAATCATGTATATTAAGGCTTTTTAAATGCTCATGTATAGTAAGGCGATTGAAAGATTTAAAAAAAACAAAACAAAAAAAACCAAAAAAAAACCGACCATGTATACTAAGGCTTTTTTTTAACAACTCCAAAAAAAAAAAAAAAAGAAGACCATGTATAGTAAGGCTTTTTTTAACAACTCCAAAACAAAACAAAAAAAACAAAAACAAAAAAAAGACCATGTATACTAGGGCTTTTTTTTTAACAACTCCAAAAAAAAAAAAAAACGACCATGTTTCCGAAGGCTTTTTTTTAACAACTCCCCAAAAAAAAATACCATGTATAGTAAGGCTTTTTTTTTATCATGTATATTAAGGCTTTTTAAATGCTCATGTATAGTAAGGCGATTGAAAGATTTAAAAAAAAAACAACAACAAAAAAAAACAAAAAACGACCATGTATACTAAGGCTTTTTTTTTACAAGCACAAAACAAAAAAAAACGACCATGTATAGTAAGGCTTTTTTTTAACAACTCCAAAAAAAAAAAAAAAAAAAAAAAAAAAAAAAGACCATGTATAGTAAGGCTTTTTTTTTTAACAGGCACAAAACAAAACAAAAACGACCATGTATAGTAAGGCTTTTTTTAACAACTCCAAAAAAAAAAATACCATGTATAGTAAGGCTTTTTTTTTTAATCATGTATATTAAGGCTTTTTAAATGCTCATGTATAGTAAGGCGATTGAAAGATTTAAAAAAAAAAAAACAAAAAAAAAAACGACCATGTATACTAAGGCTTTTTTTTAACAACTCCAAAAAAAAAAAAAAAAAAAAAGACCATGTATAGTAAGGCTTTTTTTTTTAACAAGCACAAAACAAAAAAAAACGACCATGTATACTAAGGCTTTTTTTTAACAACTCCAAAAAAAAAACAAAAAAAAAAAGACCATGTATACTAAGGCTTTTTTTTAACAACTCCAAAAAAAAAAAAAAAAAAAAAAAAAAAAAAAAAAAAAAGACCATGTATACTAAGGCTTTTTTTTAACAACTCCAAAACAAAAAAACAAAAAACAAAAAAAAGACCATGTATAGTAAGGCTTTTTTTTTAAAAAGCACAAAAAAAAAAAAACGACCATGTATACTAAGGCTTTTTTTTAACAACTCCCCCCCAAAAAATACCATGTATAGTAAGGCTTTTTTTTTATTATCATGTATATTAAGGCTTTTTAAATGCTCATGTATAGTAAGGCGATTGAAAGATTAAAAAAACAAAAAACAAAAAAAAAAAAAAACGACCATGTATACTAAGGCTTTTTTTTAACAACTCCAAAAAAAACAAAAAAAACACACACAAAAAAAGACCATGTATAGTAAGGCTTTTTTTTTTATCATGTATATTAAGGCTTTTTAAATGCTCATGTATAGTAAGGCGATTGAAAGATTTAAAAAAAACAAAACAAAAAAAACCAAAAAAAAACCGACCATGTATACTAAGGCTTTTTTTTAACAACTCCAAAAAAAAAAAAAAAAGAAGACCATGTATAGTAAGGCTTTTTTTAACAACTCCAAAACAAAAAAAAAAAAAAAAAAACAAAAAAAGACCATGTATACTAAGGCTTTTTTTTAACAACTCCAAAAAAAAAAAAAAACAAAAACAAAAAAAAGACCATGTATAGTAAGGCTTTTTTTTTTTAACAGGCACAAAAAAAAAAAAAAAACGACCATGTATAGTAAGGCTTTTTTTTAACAACTCCAAAAAAAAAAAAAAAAAAAAAAAAAAAAGACCATGTATAGTAAGGCTTTTTTTTTAAAAAGCACAAAACAAAAAAAAGACCATGTATACTAAGGCTTTTTTTTAACAACTCCAAAAAAAAAAAAAAACGACCATGTTTCCGAAGGCTTTTTTTTAACAACTCCCCCAAAAAAAATACCATGTATAGTAAGGCTTTTTTTTTTTATCATGTATATTAAGGCTTTTTAAATGCTCATGTATAGTAAGGCGATTGAAAGATTTAAAAAAAAAAAAACAACAACAAAAAAAAAAAAACGACCATGTATACTAAGGCTTTTTTTTTACAAGCACAAAACAAAAAAAAACGACCATGTATAGTAAGGCTTTTTTTTAACAACTCCAAAAAAAAAAAAAAAAAAAAAAAAAAAAAGACCATGTATAGTAAGGCTTTTTTTTTTTAACAGGCACAAAACAAAACAAAAACGACCATGTATAGTAAGGCTTTTTTTTAACAACTCCAAAAAAAAAAATACCATGTATAGTAAGGCTTTTTTTTTTAATCATGTATATTAAGGCTTTTTAAATGCTCATGTATAGTAAGGCGATTGAAAGATAAAAAAAAAACAAAAAAAACAACAAAAAAACGACCATGTATACTAAGGCTTTTTTTTTAACAACTCAAAAAAAAAAAAAAAAAAAAAAAAGACCATGTATAGTAAGGCTTTTTTTTAACAAGCATAAAACAAAAAAAAAACGACCATGTATAGTAAGGCTTTTTTTTAACAACTCCAAAACAAACAAAAAAAGACCATGTATAGTAAGGCTTTTTTTTAAAAAAGCACAAAACAAAAAAAACGACCATGTATACTAAGGCTTTTTTTTAACAACTCCAAAAAAAAAAAAAAACATGTAAAGTAAGGCTTTTTTTTTTATCATGTATATTAAGGCTTTTTAAATGCTCATGTATAGTAAGGCGATTGAAAGATTAAAAACAAACAAAAAAAAACAACAAAAAAACGACCATGTATAGTATACTAAGGCTTTTTTTTAACAACTCCAAAAAAACAAAAAAAACAACAACAAAAAAGACCATGTATAGTAAGGCTTTTTTTTTTATCATGTATATTAAGGCTTTTTAAATGCTCATGTATAGTAAGGCGATTGAAAGATTTAAAAAAAACAAAACAAAAAAAACCAAAAAAAAACCGACCATGTATACTAAGGCTTTTTTTTAACAACTCCAAAAAAAAAAAAAAAAGAAGACCATGTATAGTAAGGCTTTTTTTAACAACTCCAAAACAAAAAAAAAAAACAAAAAAAAAAAAAAGACCATGTATACTAAGGCTTTTTTTTAACAACTCCAAAAAAAAAAAAAAACGACCATGTTTCCGAAGGCTTTTTTTTAACAACTCCCCCCAAAAAAATACCATGTATAGTAAGGCTTTTTTTTTTTATCATGTATATTAAGGCTTTTTAAATGCTCATGTATAGTAAGGCGATTGAAAGATTTAAAAAAAAAAAAAAAAAAAAAAAAAACGACCATGTATACTAAGGCTTTTTTTTTACAAGCACAAAACAAAAAAAAACGACCATGTATAGTAAGGCTTTTTTTTAACAACTCCAAAAAAAAAAAAAAAAAAAAAAAAAAAAAAGACCATGTATAGTAAGGCTTTTTTTTTTTAACAGGCACAAAACAAAACAAAAACGACCGTGTATAGTAAGGCTTTTTTTTAACAACTCCAAAAAAAAAAATACCATGTATAGTAAGGCTTTTTTTTTTAATCATGTATATTAAGGCTTTTTAAATGCTCATGTATAGTAAGGCGATTGAAAGATTTAAAAAAAACAAAAAAAACAACAAAAAAACGACCATGTATACTAAGGCTTTTTTTTTAACAACTCAAAAAAAAAAAAAAAAAAAAAAAAAGACCATGTATAGTAAGGCTTTTTTTTAACAAGCATAAAACAAAAAAAAAACGACCATGTATAGTAAGGCTTTTTTTTAACAACTCCAAAACAAAAAAAAAAGACCATGTATAGTAAGGCTTTTTTTTAAAAAAGCACAAAACAAAAAAAACGACCATGTATACTAAGGCTTTTTTTTAACAACTCCAAAAAAAAAAAAAAACATGTAAAGTAAGGCTTTTTTTTTTATCATGTATATTAAGGCTTTTTAAATGCTCATGTATAGTAAGGCGATTGAAAGATTAAAAACAAACAAAAAAAAACAACAAAAAAACGACCATGTATAGTATACTAAGGCTTTTTTTTTAACAACTCCAAAAAAACAAAAAAAACAACAACAAAAAAGACCATGTATAGTAAGGCTTTTTTTTTTAACAAGCACAAAACAAAAAAAAACGACCATGTATACTAAGGCTTTTTTTAACAACTCCAAAAAAAAAAAAAAAAAAAAAAAAAAAAAAAAAAAAAAAAAAAAAAAGACCGTGTATACTAAGGCTTTTTTTTAACAACTCCAAAACAAAAAAACAAAAAACAAAAAAAAGACCATGTATAGTAAGGCTTTTTTTTAAAAAGCACAAAAAAAAAAAAAACGACCATGTATACTAAGGCTTTTTTTTAACAACTCCCCCCAAAAAAATACCATGTATAGTAAGGCTTTTTTTTATTATCATGTATATTAAGGCTTTTTAAATGCTCATGTATAGTAAGGCGATTGAAAGATTAAAAACAAACAAAGAAAAACAACAAAAAAACGACCATGTATACTAAGGCTTTTTTTTTAACAACTCCAAAAAAACAAAAAAAACAACAACAAAAAAGACCATGTATAGTAAGGCTTTTTTTTAACAAGCACAAAACAAAAAAAAACGACCATGTATACTAAGGCTTTTTTTAACAACTCCAAAAAAAAAACAAAAAAACAAAAAAACAAAAAAAAAAGACCATGTATACTAAGGCTTTTTTTTAACAACTCCAAAAAAAAAACAAAAAAACAAAAAAACAAAAAAAAAAGACCATGTATACTAAGGCTTTTTTTTAACAACTCCAAAACAAAAAAACAAAAAACAAAAAAAAGACCATGTATAGTAAGGCTTTTTTTTAAAAAGCACAAAAAAAAAAAAAACGACCATGTATACTAAGGCTTTTTTTTAACAACTCCCCCCCAAAAAATACCATGTATAGTAAGGCTTTTTTTATTATCATGTATATTAAGGCTTTTTAAATGCTCATGTATAGTAAGGCGATTGAAAGATAAAAAAAAAAAAACAAAAAAAAAAAAAACGACCATGTATACTAAGGCTTTTTTTTAACAACTCCAAAAAAAACAAAAAAAACACAAAAAAAAAAAGACCATGTATAGTAAGGCTTTTTTTTTAAAAAGCACAAAACAAAAAAAACGACCATGTATAGTAAGGCTTTTTTTTATCATGTATATTAAGGCTTTTTAAATCCTCATGTATAGTAAGGCTATTAAAAGATAAAAAAAAAAAAAAACGACCATGTATACTAAGGCTTTTTTTAACAACCACAAAAAAAAAAAAAAAAAAAAAAGACCATGTATAGTAAGGCTTTTTTTTTATCATGTATATTAAGGCTTTTTAAATGCTCATGTATAGTAAGGCTATTAAAAGATAAAAAATAAAAAAATAAAAAAAAAACGACCATGTATACTAAGGCTTTTTTTTAACAACTCCAAAAAAAAAACAAAAAAAAAAGACCATGTATACTAAGGCTTTTTTTTAACAACTCCCCCCCAAAAAATACCATGTATAGTAAGGCTTTTTTTTTTATTATCATGTATATTAAGGCTTTTTAAATGCTCATGTATAGTAAGGCGATTGAAAGATTAAAAAAACAAAAAACAAAAAAAAAAAACGACCATGTATACTAAGGCTTTTTTTTAACAACTCCAAAAAAAACAAAAAAAACACACACAAAAAAAGACCATGTATAGTAAGGCTTTTTTTTTTATCATGTATATTAAGGCTTTTTAAATGCTCATGTATAGTAAGGCGATTGAAAGATTTAAAAAAAACAAAACAAAACAAAACAAAAAAAAACCGACCATGTATACTAAGGCTTTTTTTTAACAACTCCAAAAAAAAAAAAAAAAAGAAGACCATGTATAGTAAGGCTTTTTTTAACAACTCCAAAACAAAAAAAAACAAAAACAAAAAAAAGACCATGTTTACTAAGGATTTTTTTTAACAACTCCAAAAAAAACAAAAAACGACCATGTTTCCGAAGGCTTTTTTTTAACAACTCCCCCAAAAAAAATACCATGTATAGTAAGGCTTTTTTTTTTATCATGTATATTAAGGCTTTTTAAATGCTAATGTATAGTAAGGCGATTGAAAGATTAAAAAAAAAAAAAAAAAAAAAAAAAAAAAACGACCATGTATACTAAGGCTTTTTTTTTACAAGCACAAAACAAAAAAAAACGACCATGTATACTAAGGCTTTTTTTTACAAGCACAAAACAAAAAAAAAAACGACCATGTATAGTAAGGCTTTTTTTTAACAACTCCAAAAAAAAAAAAAAAAAAAAAAAAAAAAAAAAGACCATGTATAGTAAGGCTTTTTTTTTTAACAGGCACAAAACAAAACAAAAACGACCATGTATACTAAGGCTTTTTTTTTAACAACTCCAAAAAAACAAAAAAAACAACAAAAAAAAAGACCATGTATAGTAAGGCTTTTTTTTAACAAGCACAAAACAAAAAAAAACGACCATGTATACTAAGGCTTTTTTTAACAACTCCAAAAAAAAAAACAAAAAAAAAAACAAAAAAACAAAAAAGACCATGTATACTAAGGCTTTTTTTTAACAACTCCAAAAAAAAAACAAAAAAACAAAAAAACAAAAAAAAAGACCATGTATACTAACGCTTTTTTTTAACAACTCCAAAACAAAAAAACAAAAAACAAAAAAAAGACCATGTATAGTAAGGCTTTTTTTTTAAAAGCACACAAAAAAAAAAACGACCATGTATACTAAGGCTTTTTTTTAACAACTCCCCCCAAAAAAATACCATGTATAGTAAGGATTTTTTTTTATTATCATGTATATTAAGGCTTTTTAAATGCTCATGTATAGTAAGGCGATTGAAAGATTAAAAACAAACAAAAAAAAACAACAAAAAAACGACCATGTATACTAAGGCTTTTTTTTTAACAACTCCAAAAAAACAAAAAAAACAACAACAAAAAAGACCATGTATAGTAAGGCTTTTTTTTAACAAGCACAAAACAAAAAAAAACGACCATGTATACTAAGGCTTTTTTTAACAACTCCAAAAAAAAAACAAAAAAACAAAAAAACAAAAAAAAAAGACCATGTATACTAAGGCTTTTTTTTAACAACTCCAAAAAAAAAACAAAAAAACAAAAAAACAAAAAAAAAAGACCATGTATACTAAGGCTTTTTTTTAACAACTCCAAAACAAAAAAACAAAAAACAAAAAAAAGACCATGTATAGTAAGGCTTTTTTTTAAAAAGCACAAAAAAAAAAAAAACGACCATGTATACTAAGGCTTTTTTTTAACAACTCCCCCCCAAAAAATACCATGTATAGTAAGGCTTTTTTTATTATCATGTATATTAAGGCTTTTTAAATGCTCATGTATAGTAAGGCGATTGAAAGATTAAAAAAAAAAAAAACAAAAAAAAAAAAAACGACCATGTATACTAAGGCTTTTTTTTAACAACTCCAAAAAAAAACACAAAAAACACAAAAAAAAAAAGACCATGTATAGTAAGGCTTTTTTTTTTAAAAAGCACAAAACAAAAAAAACGACCATGTATAGTAAGGCTTTTTTTTATCATGTATATTAAGGCTTTTTAAATCCTCATGTATAGTAAGGCTATTAAAGATAAAAAAAAAAAAAAAACGACCATGTATACTAAGGCTTTTTTTAACAACCACAAAAAAAAAAAAAAAAAAAAAAGACCATGTATAGTAAGGCTTTTTTTTCTCATGTATATTAAGGCTTTTTAAATGCTCATGTATAGTAAGGCTATTAAAAGATAAAAAAAAAAACAAAAAAAAAAAACGACCATGTATACTAAGGCTTTTTTTTAACAACTCCAAAAAAAAAAAATACCATGTATAGTAAGGCTTTTTTTTTATCATGTATATTAAGGCTTTTTAAATGCTCATGTATAGTAAGGCGATTGAAAGATTTAAAAAAAAAACAAAAACAAAAAAAAACGACCATGTATACTAAGGCTTTTTTTTAACAACTCCAAAAAAAAAAAAAAAAAAAAAAAAAAAAAAAAGACCATGTATAGTAAGGCTTTTTTTTTTAACAAGCACAAAACAAAAAAAAACGACCATGTATACTAAGGCTTTTTTTTAACAACTCCAAAAAAAAAACAGAAAAACAAAAAAAAAAAGACCATGTATACTAAGGCTTTTTTTTAACAACTCCAAAAAAACAAAAAAAACAAAAAAAAAACAAAAAAAAAAGACCATGTATACTAAGGCTTTTTTTTAACAACTCCAAAACAAAAAAACAAAAAACAAAAAAAAGACCATGCATAGTAAGGCTTTTTTTTTAAAGAGCACAAAAAAAAAAAAACGACCATGTATACTAAGGCTTTTTTTTAACAACTCCCCCCAAAAAAATACCATGTATAGTAAGGCTTTTTTTTATTATCATGTATATTAAGGCTTTTTAAATGCTCATGTATAGTAAGGCGATTGAAAGATTAAAAAACAAAAAAAAAAAAAAAAAAAAACGACCATGTATACTAAGGCTTTTTTTTAACAACTCCAAAAAAAACAAAAAAAACACACACAAAAAAAGACCATGTATAGTAAGGCTTTTTTTTTATCATGTATATTAAGGCTTTTTAAATGCTCATGAATAGTAAGGCGATTGAAAGATTTAAAAACAAACAAACAAAAAAAACCAAAAAAAAACCGACCATGTATACTAAGGCTTTTTTTTAACAACTCAAAAAAAAAAAAAAAGTAGACCATGTATAGTAAGGCTTTTTTTAACAACTCCAAAACAAAAAAAAACAAAAACAAAAAAAAGACCATGTATACTAAGGCTTTTTTTTAACAACTCCAAAAAAAAAAAAAAACGACCATGTTTCCGAAGGCTTTTTTTTAACAACTCCCCAAAAAAAAATACCATGTATAGTAAGGCTTTTTTTTTTATCATGTATATTAAGGCTTTTTAAATGCTCATGTATAGTAAGGCGATTGAAAGATTAAAAAAATAAATAAATAAATAAAAAAATAAAAAAAACGACCATGTATACTAAGGCTTTTTTTTTACAAGCACAAAACAAAAAAAAACGACCATGTATACTAAGGCTTTTTTTTAACAACTCCAAAAAAAAAAAAAAAAAAAAAAAAAAAAGACCATGTATAGTAAGGCTTTTTTTTTTTAACAGGCACAAAACAAAAAAAAAACGACCATGTATACTAAGGCTTTTTTTTAACAACTCCAAAAAAAAAAATACCATGTATAGTAAGGCTTTTTTTTTTAATCATGTATATTAAGGCTTTTTAAATGCTCATGTATAGTAAGGCGATTGAAAGATTTAAAAAAAACAAAAAAAAACAACAAAAAAACGACCATGTATACTAAGGCTTTTTTTTAACAACTCCAAAAAAAAAAAAAAAAAAAATAAGACCATGTATAGTAAGGCTTTTTTTTAACAAGCATAAAACAAAAAAAAAACGACCATGTATAGTAAGGCTTTTTTTTAACAACTCCAAAACAAAAAAAAACAAAAAAAAAAGACCATGTATAGTAAGGCTTTTTTTTAAAAAAGCACAAAACAAAAAAAACGAGCATGTATACTAAGGCTTTTTTTTAACAACTCCAAAAAAAAAAAAAAACATGTAAAGTAAGGCTTTTTTTTTTATCATGTATATTAAGGCTTTTTAAATGCTCATGTATAGTAAGGCGATTGAAAGATTAAAAACAAACAAAAAAAAACAACAAAAAAACGACCATGTATAGTATACTAAGGCTTTTTTTTTAACAACTCCAAAAAAACAAAAAAAACAACAAAAAAAAAGACCATGTATAGTAAGGCTTTTTTTTAACAAGCACAAAACAAAAAAAAACGACCATGTATACTAAGGCTTTTTTTAACAACTCCAAAAAAAAAAAAAAGACCATGTATACTAAGGCTTTTTTTTAACAACTCCAAAAAAAAAACAAAAAAACAAAAAAACAAAAAAACAAAAAAACAAAAAAAAAGACCATGTATACTAAGGCTTTTTTTTAACAACTCCAAAACAAAAAAACAAAAAACAAAAAAAAGACCATGTATAGTAAGGCTTTTTTTTAAAAAGCACAAAAAAAAAAAAAAACACCATGTATACTAAGGCTTTTTTTTAACAACTCCCCCCAAAAAAATACCATGTATAGTAAGGCTTTTTTTTTATTATCATGTATATTAAGGCTTTTTAAATGCTCATGTATAGTAAGGCGATTGAAAGATTTAAAAAAAAAAAAAAAAAAACAACAAAAAAACGACCATGTATACTAAGGCTTTTTTTTTAACAACTCCAAAAAAAAAAAAAAAAAAAAAAAAAGACCATGTATAGTAAGGCTTTTTTTTTACAAGCACAAAACAAAAAAAAACGATCATGTATAGTAAGGCTTTTTTTTAACAACTCAAAAAAAAAAAAAAAAAAAAAAAAAAAAGACCATGTATAGTAAGGCTTTTTTAAAAAAAAGCACAAAACAAAAAAAAAACGACCATGTATAGTAAGGCTTTTTTTTAAAAAAAAAGCACAAAACAAAAAAAAAACGACCATGTATAGTAAGGCTTTTTTTTTAACAACTCCAAAAAAAAAATACCATGTATAGTCAGGCTTTTTTTTTTTATCATGTATATTAAGGCTTTTTAAATGCTCATGTATAGTAAGGCGATTGAAAGATTAAAAAAAAACAACAAAAAACAACAAAAAAACGACCATGTATACTAAGGCTTTTTTTTTAACAACTCAAAAAAAAAAAAAAAATAAAAAAAAAATAAAAAGACCATGTATAGTAAGGCTTTTTTTTAAAAAGCACACAAAAAAAAAAACGACCATGTATACTAAGGCATTTTTATTTATCAAGTATATTTAGGCTTTTTGAATGATCAAGTATAGTAAGGCTATTAAAAGAAAAAAAAACAAAAAAAAACGACCACGTATACTAAGGCGTTTTTTTTTGTTTTTTTTAAATAATGTATATTAAGGCTTTTTAAATGATCATGTATAGTCAGGCTGCAAAAAAACAAACAAAAAAACAAAACAAAACAAAAAACGACCATGTATACTAAGGCCTTTTTTTTTTTAACATCCACAAAAAAAAAAAAAAAAAAAAAAAAAAAAGACCATGTATAGTAAGGCTTTTTTTTTATCACGTATATTAAGGCTTTTTAAATGCTCATGTTTTGTAAGGCGATTGAAAGATTAAAAAAAAAACAAAAACAAAAAAAAAACGACCATGTATACGAAGGCTTTTTTTTAACAACTCCAAAAAAACAACAACTCCAAAAAAAAAAAGACCATGTATAGTAAGGCTTTTTTTTTTATCACGTATATTAAGGCTTTTTAAATGCTCATGTATAGTAAGGCTATTAAAAGATAAAAAACAAAAAACAAAAAAACGACCATGTATACTAAGGCTTTTTTTTAACAACTCCAAAAAAAAAAAAAAAAAAAAAGACCATGTATACTAAGGCTTTTTTTTAACAACTCCAAAAAAAAAAAAGAAAAAAAAAAGACCATGTATAGTAAGGCTTTTTTTTTTTTAACAAGCACAAAACAAAAAAAACGACCATGTATAGTAAGGCTTTTTTTTAACAACTCCAAAACAAACAAAAAAAGACCATGTATACTAAGGCTTTTTTTTAACAACTCTAAAAAAAAAAAAAAAAAAAACGACCATGTATACTAAGGCTTTTTTTAACAACTCCAAAAAAAAAAATACCATGTATAGTAAGGCTTTTTTTTTTATCATGTATATTAAGGCTTTTTAAATGCTCATGTATAGTAAGGCGATTGAAAGATTAAAAAAACAAAAAACAAAAAAACAAAAAAACAAAAAACGACCATGTATACTAAGGCTTTTTTTTAACAACTCCAAAAAAAAACAAAAACAAAAACAAAAAAAAGACCATGTATAGTAAGGCTTTTTTTAACAACTCCAAAAAAAAAAAAAAGACCATGTATACTAAGGCGTTTTTTTTAACAAGCACAAAACAAAAAAAAACGACCATGTATACTAAGGCTTTTTTTTAACAACTCCCCAAAAAAAAATACCATGTATAGTAAGGCTTTTTTTTTTTATCATGTATATTAAGGCTTTTTAAATGCTCATGTATAGTAAGGCGATTGAAAGATTTAAAAAACAAAACAAAAAAACGACCATGTATACTAAGGCTTTTTTTTTTACAAGCACAAAACAAAAAAAAAACGACCATGTATAGTAAGGCTTTTTTTTAACAACTCCAAAAAAAAAAAAAAAAAAAAAAAAAAAAAAAAAAAAAAAAGACCATGTATAGTAAGGCTTTTTTTTTTAACAGGCACAAAACAAAACAAAAACGACCATGTATTTACTATACATGGTCGTTTTTGTTTTGTTTTGTAAGTAAGGCTTTTTTTTAACAACTCCAAAAAAAAAAAAAAAAAAAAAAAAAAAAAGACCATGTATACTAAGGCTTTTTTTTAACAACTCCCAAAAAAAAAATACCATGTATAGTAAGGCTTTTTTTTTTTTTATCATGTATATTAAGGCTTTTTAAATGCTCATGTATAGTAAGGCGATTGAAAGATTTAAAAAAAACCAAAAAAAACGACCATGTATACTAAGGCTTTTTTTTTAACAACTCCAAAAAAAAAAAAAAAAAAAAAAACAAAAAAAAAAAAAAAAAAAAGACCATGTATAGTAAGGCTTTTTTTTAACAAGCATAAAACAAAAAAAACGACCATGTATAGTAAGGCTTTTTTTTAACAACTCCAAAACAAAAAAAAACAAAAAAAAAAAGACCATGTATAGTAAGGCTTTTTTTTAAAAAAGCACAAAACAAAAAAAACGACCATGTATACTAAGGCTTTTTTTTAACAACTCCAAAAAAAAAAAAAACATGTAAAGTAAGGCTTTTTTTTTTATCATGTATATTAAGGCTTTTTAAATGCTCATGTATAGTAAGGCGATTGAAAGATTAAAAACAAACAAAAAACAACAACAAAAAAACGACCATGTATACTAAGGCTTTTTTTTTTAACAACTCCAAAAAAAAAAAAAGACCATGTATAGTAAGGCTTTTTTTTAACAACTCCAAAAAAAAAAATACCATGTATAGTAAGGCTTTTTTTTTTATCATGTATATTAAGGCTTTTTAAATGCTCATGTTTTGTAAGGCGATTGAAAGATTAAAAAAAAAAAAAAAAAAAAAAAAAAAAACGACCATGTATACGAAGGCTTTTTTTTAACAACTCCAAAAAAAAAACAACTCCAAAAAAAAAAAGACCATGTATAGTAAGGCTTTTTTTTTTTATCATGTATATTAAGGCTTTTTAAATGCTCATGTATAGTAAGGCGATTGAAAGATTTAAAAAAAACAAAAAAAAACAAAAAAAAAAAAAAACGACCATGTATACTAACCCCGGGTTTTCACTGGATGCTGTTGCGGTGCGGTTGCGGTGCGGTGCGTCTTGACTGCGTGCTCCGGACGGGTCAATTTTTTTGTCAATCCACACCGGCTCCGCACAGCTGCGGTCCGGCAGCTCCGTCGCCGCCCACTTCCCAACGTGTCTCGCGGGACCGCGCGCGCGCGATCATGTGGCATTTCACAACGAGAGGTGGACTTCTTTTGATTTAACCTTTTCTTCTTCTTCTGCTTTGAGATTCCATGCAGCATCCTTTTTTTGGTTGTCCTTGTAAAGTATATTAATAACGAGAGTCGGGTCAGTGCGGGTCCACTCTTTATTTCTGTCTTCCCCGTCCGGCTGCCGCTCAGTACGGCAAGCGAGACGGGCACAACAAGCAATCGCGAACATCAAACTCACAATACATTACAGTCCTTATAAAAAGGATGTGCCGTGTCATATATTATTTTGTGGTTTTCCACCTCCAATATAAACCTCTCCTCGTCCATGTTCGCTGGTGTCTAAACCGTGAATGAGCACATGGCCCGGCGACGCCCACGTCACGTTTTGCTGAAAAACTTGCGAAATAGGAGCTGGCGAGTGTTTTATTCTGAAAGGTAACCGGAAATTTATTTTGAAACTGCCTCGGTCTTCCTGTCCCGCTCGATGTGTTTTGTGCTAGCTTGCCATTTGCCGGAGGCCTACCGCTGCGGCGTCCGGCAAAAATAGAAAATAGGCTATCCTTGCGGAAGGCTTGCGGCACGCCGCAGGCCTTCCGCTGTCGACACGCAACGCACCCGCAAGCGGTGTAAACTGCACCATTCGAATGAATGGAATCTAATTGCTTGCGTCGCCGGACCGCACCGCAACCGCACCGCAACCGCATCCAGTGAAAACCCGGGGTAAGGCTTTTTTTTAACAACTCCCAAAAAAAAAAAAAAAAAAAAAAAAGACCATGTATAGTAAGGCTTTTTTTTTTTTTAACAAGCACAAAACAAAAAAAAACGACCATGTATAGTAAGGCTTTTTTTTAACAACTCCAAAACAAAAAAAAAAAGACCATGTATACTAAGGCTTTTTTTTAACAACTCTAAAAAAAAAAAAAAAAAACGACCATGTATACTAAGGCTTTTTTTAACAACTCCAAAAAAAAAAATACCATGTATAGTAAGGCTTTTTTTTTTATCATGTATATTAAGGCTTTTTAAATGCTCATGTATAGTAAGGCGATTGAAAGATTAAAAAAAACAAAAAAAAAAAAAAACAAAAAAAAAAACGACCATGTATACTAAGGCTTTTTTTTAACAACTCCAAAAAAAAACAAAAACAAAAACAAAAAAAAGACCATGTATAGTAAGGCTTTTTTTTTTTAACAGGCACAAAAAAAAAAAAAAAACGACCATGTATAGTAAGGCTTTTTTTTTAAAAAGCACAAAACAAAAAAAACGACCATGTATACTAAGGCTTTTTTTTAACAACTCCCCAAAAAAAAATACCATGTATAGTAAGGCTTTTTTTTTTAATCATGTATATTAAGGCTTTTTAAATGCTCATGTATAGTAAGGCGATTGAAAGATTTAAAAAAAACAAAAAAAAAACAACAAAAAAACGACCATGTATACTAAGGCTTTTTTTTTAACAACTCCAAAAAAAAAAAAAAAAAAAAAAAGACCATGTATAGTAAGGCTTTTTTTTTACAAGCACAAAACAAAAAAAAACGACCATGTATAGTAAGGCTTTTTTTTAACAACTCCAAAAAAAAAAAAAAAAAAAAAAAAAAAAAAAAGACCATGTATAGTAAGGCTTTTTTTTTTAAAAAAGCACAAAACAAAAAAAACGACCATGTATACTAAGGCTTTTTTTTAACAACTCCCAAAAAAAAAATACCATGTATAGTAAGGCTTTTTTTTTTAAATCATGTATATTAAGGCTTTTTAAATGCTCATGTATAGTAAGGCGATTGAAAGATTTAAAAAAAACAAAAAAAAAACAACAAAAAAACGACCATGTATACTAAGGCTTTTTTTTTAACAACTCCAAAAAAAAAAAAAAAAAAAAAAAAGACCATGTATAGTAAGGCTTTTTTTTTACAAGCACAAAACAAAAAAAAACGATCATGTATAGTAAGGCTTTTTTTTAACAACTCAAAAAAAAAAAAAAAAAAAAAAAAAAAAGACCATGTATAGTAAGGCTTTTTTTAAAAAAAGCACAAAACAAAAAAAAAACGACCATGTATAGTAAGGCTTTTTTTTTTAAAAAAGCACAAAACAAAAAAAAAACGACCATGTATAGTAAGGCTTTTTTTTTAACAACTCCAAAAAAAAAATACCATGTATAGTCAGGCTTTTTTTTTTTATCATGTATATTAAGGCTTTTTAAATGCTCATGTATAGTAAGGCGATTGAAAGATTAAAAAAAAACAACAAAAAACAACAAAAAAACGACCATGTATACTAAGGCTTTTTTTTTAACAACTCAAAAAAAAATAAAAAAAATAAAAAAAATAAAAAGACCATGTATAGTAAGGCTTTTTTTTAACAACTCCAAAAAAAAAAAAAAAAAAAAAAAAAAAAGACCATGTATAGTAAGGCTTTTTTTTAAAAAGCACACAAAAAAAAAACGACCATGTATACTAAGGCATTTTTATTTATCAAGTATATTTAGGCTTTTTGAATGATCAAGTATAGTAAGGCTATTAAAAGAAAAAAAAAAAAAAAAAAACGACCACGTATACTAAGGCGTTTTTTTTTGTTTTTTTTAAATAATGTATATTAAGGCTTTTTAAATGATCATGTATAGTCAGGCTGCAAAAAAACAAACAAAAAAACAAAACAAAACAAAAAACGACCATGTATACTAAGGCCTTTTTTTTTTTAACATCCACAAAAAAAAAAAAAAAAAAAAAAAAAAAAGACCATGTATAGTAAGGCTTTTTTTTTATCACGTATATTAAGGCTTTTTAAATGCTCATGTTTTGTAAGGCGATTGAAAGATTAAAAAAAAAACAAAAACAAAAAAAAAACGACCATGTATACGAAGGCTTTTTTTTAACAACTCCAAAAAAAAAACAACTCCAAAAAAAAAAAGACCATGTATAGTAAGGCTTTTTTTTTTATCACGTATATTAAGGCTTTTTAAATGCTCATGTATAGTAAGGCTATTAAAAGATAAAAAACAAAAAACAAAAAAACGACCATGTATACTAAGGCTTTTTTTTAACAACTCCAAAAAAAAAAAAAAAAAAAAGACCATGTATACTAAGGCTTTTTTTTAACAACTCCAAAAAAAAAAAAGAAAAAAAAAAGACCATGTATAGTAAGGCTTTTTTTTTTTTTTTAACAAGCACAAAACAAAAAAAACGACCATGTATAGTAAGGCTTTTTTTTAACAACTCCAAAACAAAAAAAAAAGAGACCATGTATACTAAGGCTTTTTTTTAACAACTCTAAAAAAAACAAAAAAAAACGACCATGTATACTAAGGCTTTTTTTAACAACTCCAAAAAAAAAAATACCATGTATAGTAAGGCTTTTTTTTTTATCATGTATATTAAGGCTTTTTAAATGCTCATGTATAGTAAGGCGATTGAAAGATTAAAAAAAAAAAAAAAAAAAAAAAAAAAAAAAAAAACGACCATGTATACTAAGGCTTTTTTTTAACAACTCCAAAAAAAAACAAAAACAAAAACAAAAAAAAGACCATGTATAGTAAGGCTTTTTTTTTTTAACAGGCACAAAAAAAAAAAAAAAACGACCATGTATAGTAAGGCTTTTTTTTAACAACTCCAAAAAAAAAAAAAAAAAAAAAAAAAAAAAAGACCATGTATAGTAAGGCTTTTTTTTTAAAAAGCACAAAACAAAAAAAACGACCATGTATACTAAGGCTTTTTTTTAACAACTCCCAAAAAAAAAATACCATGTATAGTAAGGCTTTTTTTTTTAATCTTGTATATTAAGGCTTTTTAAATGCTCATGTATAGTAAGGCGATTGAAAGATTTAAAAAAAAAAAAAAAAAAACAACAAAAAAACGACCATGTATACTAAGGCTTTTTTTTTAACAACTCCAAAAAAAAAAAAAAAAAAAAAAAGACCATGTATAGTAAGGCTTTTTTTTTACAAGCACAAAACAAAAAAAAAAACGACCATGTATAGTAAGGCTTTTTTTTAACAACTCCAAAAAAAAAAAAAAAAAAAAAAAAAAAAAAAAAAAAGACCATGTATAGTAAGGCTTTTTTTTTAAAAAGCACAAAACAAAAAAAACGACCATGTATACTAAGGCTTTTTTTTAACAACTCCCAAAAAAAAAATACCATGTATAGTAAGGCTTTTTTTTTTAAATCATGTATATTAAGGCTTTTTAAATGCTCATGTATAGTAAGGCGATTGAAAGATTTAAAAAAAACAAAAAAAAAACAACAAAAAAACGACCATGTATACTAAGGCTTTTTTTTTAACAACTCCAAAAAAAAAAAAAAAAAAAAAAAAAGACCATGTATAGTAAGGCTTTTTTTTTACAAGCACAAAACAAAAAAAAACGATCATGTATAGTAAGGCTTTTTTTTAACAACTCAAAAAAAAAAAAAAAAAAAAAAAAAAAAAGACCATGTATAGTAAGGCTTTTTTTAAAAAAAGCACAAAACAAAAAAAAAACGACCATGTATAGTAAGGCTTTTTTTTAAAAAAAAAGCACAAAACAAAAAAAAAACGACCATGTATAGTAAGGCTTTTTTTTTAACAACTCCAAAAAAAAAATACCATGTATAGTCAGGCTTTTTTTTTTTATCATGTATATTAAGGCTTTTTAAATGCTCATGTATAGTAAGGCGATTGAAAGATAAAAAAAAAACAACAAAAAACAACAAAAAAACGACCATGTATACTAAGGCTTTTTTTTTAACAACTCCAAAAAAAAAAAAAAAAAAAAAAAGACCATGTATAGTAAGGCTTTTTTTTTACAAGCACAAAACAAAAAAAAAAACGACCATGTATAGTAAGGCTTTTTTTTAACAACTCCAAAAAAAAAAAAAAAAAAAAAAAAAAAAAAAAAAAAGACCATGTATAGTAAGGCTTTTTTTTTAAAAAGCACAAAACAAAAAAAACGACCATGTATACTAAGGCTTTTTTTTAACAACTCCCAAAAAAAAAATACCATGTATAGTAAGGCTTTTTTTTTTAAATCATGTATATTAAGGCTTTTTAAATGCTCATGTATAGTAAGGCGATTGAAAGATTTAAAAAAAACAAAAAAAAAACAACAAAAAAACGACCATGTATACTAAGGCTTTTTTTTTAACAACTCCAAAAAAAAAAAAAAAAAAAAAAAAAGACCATGTATAGTAAGGCTTTTTTTTTACAAGCACAAAACAAAAAAAAACGATCATGTATAGTAAGGCTTTTTTTTAACAACTCAAAAAAAAAAAAAAAAAAAAAAAAAAAAAGACCATGTATAGTAAGGCTTTTTTTAAAAAAAGCACAAAACAAAAAAAAAACGACCATGTATAGTAAGGCTTTTTTTAAAAAAAAAAGCACAAAACAAAAAAAAAACGACCATGTATAGTAAGGCTTTTTTTTTAACAACTCCAAAAAAAAAATACCATGTATAGTCAGGCTTTTTTTTTTTATCATGTATATTAAGGCTTTTTAAATGCTCATGTATAGTAAGGCGATTGAAAGATTAAAAAAAAACAACAAAAAACAACAAAAAAACGACCATGTATACTAAGGCTTTTTTTTTAACAACTCAAAAAAAAAAAAAAAATAAAAAAAAAATAAAAAGACCATGTATAGTAAGGCTTTTTTTTAACAACTCCAAAAAAAAAAAAAAAAAAAAAAAAAAGACCATGTATAGTAAGGCTTTTTTTTAAAAAGCACACAAAAAAAAAAACGACCATGTATACTAAGGCATTTTTATTTATCAAGTATATTTAGGCTTTTTGAATGATCAAGTATAGTAAGGCTATTAAAAGAAAAAAAAAAAAAAAAAAACGACCACGTATACTAAGGCGTTTTTTTTTGTTTTTTTTAAATAATGTATATTAAGGCTTTTTAAATGATCATGTATAGTCAGGCTGCAAAAAAACAAACAAAAAAACAAAACAAAACAAAAAACGACCATGTATACTAAGGCCTTTTTTTTTTTAACATCCACAAAAAAAAAAAAAAAAAAAAAAAAAAAAAAGACCATGTATAGTAAGGCTTTTTTTTTATCACGTATATTAAGGCTTTTTAAATGCTCATGTTTTGTAAGGCGATTGAAAGATTAAAAAAAAAACAAAAACAAAAAAAAAACGACCATGTATACGAAGGCTTTTTTTTAACAACTCCAAAAAAAAAACAACTCCAAAAAAAAAAAGACCATGTATAGTAAGGCTTTTTTTTTTATCACGTATATTAAGGCTTTTTAAATGCTCATGTATAGTAAGGCTATTAAAAGATAAAAAACAAAAAACAAAAAAACGACCATGTATACTAAGGCTTTTTTTTAACAACTCCAAAAAAAAAAAAAAAAAAAAAGACCATGTATACTAAGGCTTTTTTTTAACAACTCCAAAAAAAAAAAAGAAAAAAAAAAGACCATGTATAGTAAGGCTTTTTTTTTTTTAACAAGCACAAAACAAAAAAAACGACCATGTATAGTAAGGCTTTTTTTTAACAACTCCAAAACAAACAAAAAAAGACCATGTATACTAAGGCTTTTTTTTAACAACTCTAAAAAAAAAATAAAAAAAACGACCATGTATACTAAGGCTTTTTTTAACAACTCCCAAAAAAAAAATACCATGTATAGTAAGGCTTTTTTTTTTATCATGTATATTAAGGCTTTTTAAATGCTCATGTATAGTAAGGCGATTGAAAGATTAAAAAAACAAAAAACAAAAAAACAAAAAAACAAAAAACGACCATGTATACTAAGGCTTTTTTTTAACAACTCCAAAACAAAACAAAAACAAAAACAAAAAAAAGACCATGTATAGTAAGGCTTTTTTTTTTTAACAGGCACAAAAAAAAAAAAAAAACGACCATGTATAGTAAGGCTTTTTTTTAACAACTCCAAAAAAAAAAAAAAAAAAAAAAAAAAAAGACCATGTATAGTAAGGCTTTTTTTTTAAAAAGCACAAAACAAAAAAAACGACCATGTATACTAAGGCTTTTTTTTAACAACTCCCCCAAAAAAAATACCATGTATAGTAAGGCTTTTTTTTTTAATCATGTATATTAAGGCTTTTTAAATGCTCATGTATAGTAAGGCGATTGAAAGATTTAAAAAAAACAAAAAAAAAACAACAAAAAAACGACCATGTATACTAAGGCTTTTTTTTTAACAACTCCAAAAAAAAAAAAAAAAAAAAAAAGACCATGTATAGTAAGGCTTTTTTTTTACAAGCACAAAACAAAAAAAAACGACCATGTATAGTAAGGCTTTTTTTTAACAACTCCAAAAAAAAAAAAAAAAAAAAAAAAAAGACCATGTATAGTAAGGCTTTTTTTAAAAAAAGCACAAAACAAAAAAAAAACGACCATGTATAGTAAGGCTTTTTTTTTTAAAAAAAGCACAAAACAAAAAAAAAACGACCATGTATAGTAAGGCTTTTTTTTTAACAACTCCAAAAAAAAAATACCATGTATAGTCAGGCTTTTTTTTTTTATCATGTATATTAAGGCTTTTTAAATGCTCATGTATAGTAAGGCGATTGAAAGATTAAAAAAAAACAACAAAAAACAACAAAAAAACGACCATGTATACTAAGGCTTTTTTTTTAACAACTCAAAAAAAAATAAAAAATAAAAAAAAAATAAAAAGACCATGTATAGTAAGGCTTTTTTTTAACAACTCCAAAAAAAAAAAATAAAAAAAAAAAGACCATGTATAGTAAGGCTTTTTTTTAAAAAGCACACAAAAAAAAAAACGACCATGTATACTAAGGCATTTTTATTTATCAAGTATATTTAGGCTTTTTGAATGATCAAGTATAGTAAGGCTATTAAAAGAAAAAAAAAAAAAAAAAAAACGACCACGTATACTAAGGCGTTTTTTTTTGTTTTTTTTAAATAATGTATATTAAGGCTTTTTAAATGATCATGTATAGTCAGGCTGCAAAAAAACAAACAAAAAAACAAAACAAAACAAAAAACGACCATGTATACTAAGGCCTTTTTTTTTTTAACATCCACAAAAAAAAAAAAAAAAAAAAAAAAAAAAAGACCATGTATAGTAAGGCTTTTTTTTTATCACGTATATTAAGGCTTTTTAAATGCTCATGTTTTGTAAGGCGATTGAAAGATTAAAAACAAAAAAAAACAAAAAAAAAACGACCATGTATACGAAGGCTTTTTTTTTAACAACTCCAAAAAAAAAACAACTCCAAAAAAAAAAAGACCATGTATAGTAAGGCTTTTTTTTTTATCACGTATATTAAGGCTTTTTAAATGCTCATGTATAGTAAGGCTATTAAAAGATAAAAAACAAAAAACAAAAAAACGACCATGTATACTAAGGCTTTTTTTTAACAACTCCAAAAAAAAAAAAAAAAAAAAAGACCATGTATACTAAGGCTTTTTTTTAACAACTCCAAAAAAAAAAAAGAAAAAAAAAAGACCATGTATCGTAAGGCTTTTTTTTATCATGTATATTAAGACTTTTTAAATGCTCATGTATAGTAAGGCCATTATAAGAAAAAACAAAAAACAAACCAAAAAAAAACCGACCATGTATACTAAGGCTTTTTTTTAACATCCACAAAAAAACAAACAAACAAAAAATAACGACCATGTATACTCAGGCATTTTTTTTTTAACAACCACCAAAAAAAAACAAAAAAAAACGACCATGTATAGTAAGGCATTTTTATTTATCAAGTATATTTAGGCTTTTTGAATGATCATGTATAGTAAGGCTATCAAAAGAAAAAAAAACAAAAAACGACCACGTATACTAAGGCGTTTTGTTTTGTTTTTTTAAATAATGTATATTAAGGCTTTTTAAATGATCATGTATAGTCAGGCTGCAAAAAAACAAACAAAAAAACAAAACAAAACAAAAAACGACCATGTATACTAAGGCTTTTTTTTTTTTTAACATCCAAAAAAAAAAAAAAAAAAAAAAAGACCATGTATAGTAAGGCTTTTTTTTAATCATGTATATTAAGGCTTTTTAAATGCTCATGTATCGTAAGGCTATTCAAAGAAAAAAAAAAAAAACAAAAAAAAAAACGACCACGTATACTAAAGCGTTTTTTTTTTTAACAACCACCAAAAAAAAAACCAAAACAAAAAAAAACGACCATGTATAGTAAGGCTTTTTTTTTTTTTTTAAATCATATATATTAAGGCTTTTTAAATGATCATGTATAGTAAGGCTGTAAAAAAAATAACAATAAAAAAATGACCATGTACAGTAAGGCATTTTTTTTAATCATGTATATTAAGGCTTTTTACATGATCATGGATAGTAAGGCTGTAAAAAAAAACAAAAAAAACAAAAACAAATAAAAACAACAAAAAAACGACCATTTATACTAAGGCAGTTTTTTTTTAACAACCACATATAGGAAGGCTGTTTTTTTTAAATGACTATGTATAGTAAGGCGTTTGTTTAAAAACAAAAAAACAAAAAACATCATGTATATTAAAGCTTTTTAAATGATCATGGATAGTAGGGCTGTAAAAAAAAAAAAAAAACATAAACAAAAAACAACCATGTATACTAAGGCGTTTGTTAAAAAAAAAAAAACATGTATATTAAGGCTTTTTAAATGGATGGATGGATGGATGGACAGTTTGTGGACCCTAGTTTGTAAACCAGTTTTAGGGTGACAGGGTGGGGATGATTTAAAGTTTAAACTTTAAACATTTTAAATTTCTCGTTCATACAAAGCATGGCTCACAAACGTTTTGTTTCATTTTGTTTTTGTAAATCCGGGTATTTTCTCCTGCTTCAACAATTCTTTATTTGCCCAATTGGAACCTACAGCCAGAACATGACATACAGACGCAAAATAGTAAACATTTACAAGGCATCATACCTAACAAAATCCCAATTCCATTATAGTCATAAAATGCATTAAATCACTGAGGTTTTCAGGGAGGTGAATTTTACTGCTGACATTTTTCCATGCAGATCTTTTATGAGGATGGTGACAATTTAGCGAGTGTCCGCATGAGGGCGCTGCAGGTAAGCGAGTCCTTCTCCACCGTTGGACTTCTCTTCAGCCTTCAATGAGCAGGTTAATGAAATGAATAAGAATAAAACAAATGCACGACCCCGACTAATGTCTTCCCAGCCTTATTTAACACCCCAAAAATATACTGTGAGTCACTTATTGGTAGGTTTATGAGTCAAATTCCTTGAGTTAAGGTATTATTCACTTGAATGGTGTAATTTTTGTGGAGGCGACAACAGGTTGACGCGTCATGGAGATCAAAAGGCAAAGATGGCGCTTCAAAGGGTCTGACTGCGTTAAAAAAAAATGCAGATAAAAGCGTCACTTCAAAAGCTATGCTCCAATTAAACTCCACTAAAGTTTCTTCGTGAAGCTTTGTCAAGTGTTTCGAACTCATCTTCGCGTTTATCGGCCGCCTCAACGACATCGCACCGGTCCAACATGGCGTCATGTTACACGTATTGACACACACGAAGAAGAAGCAGGTAAAGAAAGATAAGCGCTCCGTGTAAACAAGTCTGGCTGGAGATTTGCCCGTCAAATACACACATTCTGAAGGCTTTAAGGGCAGCTCGGACTCGGCTTCGACAAGCCAGAACGTAAACGGGGGTCCCCCTGAAGGTCGAGGGGGTCTCCTTTCATCTCCAAAGTGCCAGTCAAGCCTCCACGGAAGTCTATTAATTCGGTCAACTTTTCACACCCCTTAATGGTCTTCTTGTATATCCTACCCATTCATGTCCTCCCCTTGGTGTCATCGCGGGAGGGAGGGGGGGCATAATTGCACCCCCCGCCACTTGAGCCCTCCCTTTGGTAAACAAGGGGATCAAATGAAGAGTTAATCGACGCGAGTGACTTCAATCAGCCTCACAAGATGCTTGAATGTCAAAGAACATGATGGAATTAGCTCTGGCGAAGACGCCCAACATTTGCTTTTCTCCACAAAAGATGAAGTAAAGTGAAGAATGTTGCGGCAAAGTTGAATGAACACAAAACACAAACAACTCAAACAAAAAACAAAACAAAAACATTGAAACGTGCAATATTTACTATGTGACGTCACCAGTTTATTGAAATATAGTGAGTTCTTAACCTTTATTGGTAAAAACAAAATAATGATGCAACAATTAATTTTTTTTTCCTTTTTCCAAACATTTAGTTTGAACAGTTACATGATTAGATTAGATATATTGCACATAAAAGTACACATTTATAAATGCTAACGATCTTAAATGTGTAAAAATAAATAATTACCAATCTTGTACAGTACTTAAAACCACTGAACTTGTATTTGGGGGAAAAAATACTTAAAAAATAAAATATTGAAATAAATAAATAAATAAATGCAAATCTGCTGTACTGCATGTTAATACAACTGAACTATACTTTAAAATGTGCTATTCTTGAAAAGTCAAAGGGAAAAAAAAGTATTGTATTTTAACCCCAAAAAAATATGCATAAATTAAAAGCGCCCCCCCCCCCCACCACCACCAATATGTTGCTCTTATTTTATGTTTGAAATTTTTGACTTATATTTAATTCAGTGAGTCTTATGAGTACCACTAGAGGGAGCCTGTACAGCCTACCTGTGGTCCACTTTGAGAATCACTTGTTTTGATTCTATATTTTGGTTGGTAATTTTATCATCACATCAAGATCTAATTGCCTTGAGTTTTCCAGTGACCTCATACAATTTCTTCGTCCTCATTTTAACATCTTAATAAATGTAATATAAAATAAGGTCTATAAAATGTGATTTTACATTTGCTTTATCATCAAAATAATCTTAATTTCCTTTAACAGATTATTATTGTGTATTTACTTTTCTCTTACAAAGAAAGAGCAAAACACTTGATGATTGTGTCATATGTGTACAAATAAAAACACTGGAAATATTCACTATGTGATGTCATCAGATTGAATTAAGTGTCTTGACTATTTTTCCAAGTATTTATTTTGTCTTCTTGACAAACTTATGTTTGTCTTTGTGCGCCTGATAATTGATCATTTGGGGGACAAGAAGAAAAAAAAATAGGGCCTTAGGGGAAATTAATTAATTAATTAATTAATTAATGATACATTGAGCTTTATTAAATGAAAAAATAGATTAAATATTTTTTAATTATGCTTAAATGATCTTTTTTGGAAAATATTTTATTTCATATTTAAGGAAAATGGGGAAAATTTATAGAAATTGGGGAAATGATTCTTAATTCATTCAATCCCAAAAATGTGTGAAACCGTTTACTTTGTCCTTCTCTCACAAAAAATGTGTTTTGTTTTGTTAATGCAAGAGCTTTCAGAAGGCTTTGACAGCTTCTTACATGAAGAGGTGGCTTAAAGCAATGGTAGATATTGGGAGAAAAAAAAAGGCCAGTAGGTGGCAGCAGAGTATAAGAGATAAGCTAGGCCCATGTAGCAACAAGCTCTTTTTGTCAGTGTTTTCACCAGGAATGTGAACATTGGTGAAACTTAGCTAGATTCTAATGCTAATTGCTGCAAAATTGAAACAGATACAAATATTCTTTTTTTTTTTTTTACTGGCGAATGAAGAGACTCTAATCTTTGTTTTGGTAGGTCCATGTTTTGATAGCAATAGAACACAATAATCCGTGGGCCTTGCAAAATCAGTCAAAATCCAGTACAGTGTTCCCTTGTTTTCCGCTGGGGTTCGGTTCCAAAAAATACCCGCAATAAATGAAATCCGCGAAGTAGTTAGCTTTATGTTTTACAACTCTTATAAATGTTTTAAGGCTCTAAAATCCCCGACCGCACAATTTATACACTTTTCTCATTGAGGCATTTACATGTTCTCACATTTCTCTCTTGTTCAAACATTGACGATGTTCAAACCTTCATAAATTTTATAAAATAGGTATATTACTGTAAAAAAATATGCAAAATTGCACTTAAAAAAAAAATCTGCGATACAGCGAGACCGCGAAAAGTGAACCGCGTTATAGCGAGGGAAGACTGTAAAACAGCTGGGGGGCGAAGTGGGTTGCTTCAGTGAAAATGGCTGGGAGTGAATGAGTTAATAGCCTACTAAAGCATGAATGAATGAATGTGTAACAAACAGATTTTTTAAATTTTTTAATTAAAATGACATAAAAATGTAACATTTAAAATTATGAAAAAGAAGAAAAAGTAAGACTAAACTGGTTGAATATTGTTTTAAGGTAAAGTGTGGTTTAAAAAAAGAAGAAATCCTCCATCCATCCATCTCAAATGATTTCTTCTGCCCACAGTTGTCATGTGGAGCCTCTTGTGGACTCGTTTGTCTGCTGCTGGAGCCCATTTTCAAAAAGTCCTCTTCCCTTAATCCTTTATTTGCCGCAGTGGCCCCTCCGCGCAATCAGACAGACTTAACAGGTCGTTATCATGCCTCTCGAAACAGATGAGCGTTTTCCGTGCACTCTTTGAAATTCCAGCCCTTCGCCTTTGTTGTGCTCTGCGAGGGGGGCGGGAAGACAAACAGGTCCGCGCGTATAAAAGCACCAAGCCGGCACTTGGGGCGACACTGGAGACGCGCCTGCCTGCAACACGAGACACAAACTCTCTTCTGGAAAACTTTTGAAAAGGAATTCCTTGGACGTCTTGTTTTTTTTTGCTCTCGCGAATCACCGAGAAAAAAAGAAGAAAAAAAAAAAAAAAAAGGATCTCGTCATGCTGCTGCGATGCGCCGCGCGTTGCTTCCTGCCTGTGTGGCTCTCGCTGCTTGGATACGTTTACGCGGGGCCGATTGTGCTCAACTCCAACGCCATCAAGAACTTCGACCCGGTCAGCCCAAGTCCGCGCACCTCATCGCCGGGCAGCGTTGGACACAAAGAAGCTCCCGTGGACGCCTTGCAGGTACGTACGAGTCCCGAGTCCCGAGTCCCTTTCCTTGCGGGCGTAATTAAGGTTTCCGGTGCGTAAACGTCAGCGTACGTAAGTTCAGCGCGCGTAGAAGGAGCTCGTTTAACGTCATTTAACGGCTGCCCCGTTGTCCCCCCCACTACGCCAGCAGTCAAGTGTGTGCGCGGACGACGACGAATGCGGCGAGGATGAATACTGCAACGACGTCCGAAGTGCGTGTCTGTCGTGCCGCAAGAACCGGAAGCGTTGCGCACGGGACTCCATGTGTTGCGCCGGAAGCCGCTGCAGCAACGGTGAGAGCAAAATAAACATAAAATAAGTTAAAGAAAAAAAAAAAAAAAAGTCAACTTATCATACCTGTCGTTGTCCAGGTGTGTGCCAGACGAATGACATCGATGGCCCAGGCTGGCATTTATACAACAACACGATGGAGCATCATGCCAAGAGGCCGCTCACTGTCCTCGAAGCTCACAATGTGAAAGGTAACTATCATTTAAGACACAAACAAACAAACAAACAAAAGCTAGGTGATATGTAGTGTGGTACTCGTGACATAATTCCCCCATGGAACTAATGTTTTGTTAAGTGACTTCACAGGGAAGGATTAGGGGTGACGGACTTTAAGTTGTTTTCCTGTTTGGTGTTTTGGAGTAATGTTCAGTCAAGTCTTCTGCGTCTTCGGCACCACAGTAGTAGTCTATATCCATGTTTTTAAAAGTGTTATGTAGTTGATATTAGCAGTTCAGCATTCATTCACACATTTTAGTTGGATTTTAGTTTGGAATTTAGCCTCTGTAACTTGCTGGAAACTCACCTATTTACTGTTTTGGGCTCAGGGCAGCGAATAATAACAACAGTATTGCTTTGGCACTATTTGTAGCATCACATCCGCATTTTCACAGTTTAGCATTCACAAATTTGGCTAAATGTGGATGTTTTTTTTTTTTAAACCTATCCGCCGGGAAAAAATAAATAAAAAAAATCTTGCATCTTCTATTTTTGTGCACAGGCCAAAGCAATAGGAAGTAGAAGCGTCGCTTTGGCACCATGTTGCCAAAGAATTGTAAATCTATAGTGAGTTGAGAGCTTCATTTAGAGAAAAATAGTATTTTAAGATGTGAATCAGTCGTGGAATTTCAAAATTTGTGGCCAAATTTATCACTAATTATGTTAACTAATCATTAAGATACCTGTTTTTACTATATAAAATCCTCATAATCTCAGTTTCTCAGCAAGTAAATATGCTCCGATTTCTGTAGTCCTCCATGAAAGTCTTTGTGTTGCATCAAAATAAAACATTTGCTCTCACTTTGGAAAATGTTTTTTTCTTGTTTACTGACATGTTACAGACCAAATCAGTAACAGTTTTTGAACGAGGGGATGGAATTAAAACATGCATCTTTAATCCGATTCATCAATTGCCAAAATAATCAACAGATCAGCCAATTATTTAAATAATTGTTTGTTGCAGCCCTAATATGCATATGTGTGTATTTGCAGGCTGGCATTCACAAATTCACAGTTTTTTTTTGCTTTGTTTTTTTTTTTTTAGAACCTATTCATATGTTATTCCCTCATGCTCTTTAATGTAAATGTAAAAATATAACCCATCTTTTGGCATCTTGGTGTCAATGAACTATGTTGAACTCGGCGGAAGGAGCTTCATTGACACATAAGAAGTCCTTTACCGCCATCTTATGGCCTGTCTAGCCAATTACAAAGGATTTTAAGGGACATCAATGTCTTTTGCTGTTTTTTTGTGTGCCCACTCCAAAGCCCTGCCTAATATAAAAGTATTGCTTTGCCGCCATCTTTTGGCATCTTAGTGTCAAGGAACTATGTTGAAGTCGGCGGAGGAGCTTCATTGACACATAAGAAGTCATTTACCGCCATCTTGTGGCCTGTCTAGCCAATTACAAAGCATTTTAGGGGACATCAATGTTCTTTGTTTTTTTTTTTTGTGCCCACGCCAAAGCCCTGTCTAATATAAAAGTATTGCTTTGGCGCCATCTTTTGGCATTTTGAGGTCAAGGAACTATGTTGAAGTCGGCGGAGGAGCTTCATTGACACATAAGAAGTCATTTACCGCCATCTTGTGGCCTGTCTAGCCAATTACAAAGCATTTTAGGGGACATCAATGTTCTTTGTTTGTTTTTTTTTGTGCCCACGCCAAAGCCCTGTCTAATATAAAAGTATTGCTTTGGCGCCCTCTCGCGCCATCTCCAATGGCAAACGTTGATGCTCACCTGACACGTTTGGTTTCCCATCCAAGGTCAGGAAGGGGACACGTGCCTGCGCTCGGCCGACTGCTCGGCGGGCCTCTGCTGCGCCCGCCACTTCTGGTCTCGCATCTGCAAGCCGGTCCTGAGCGAGGGCCAGGTGTGCACGCGCCACCGCCGCAAGGGCACCCACGGCCTGGAGCTCTTCCAGCGCTGCGACTGCGGCGACGGCCTGGCGTGCAGGCCCGAGAGGGGCGACGCCGTCGGCAGGACGTCGGCCCGGAACCTACACACGTGTCAGAGACGCTGACGCGCACACGCGCACACTCACACACACCCACACACGGGTCACAGACACTGACACGCACACACGTATGCCAACACCCAAGACTTTCTTTCCTGCCAACGCTGCTGACACCGAGACAGCGCCAGGAAGCAAAGACGCGCTTCCTGGGAAAAGTGATACACCCGCAGAGATGATGGACTTGCCTGTGAATGGATGAGAGGGGATGTAGAAGGGGGAGGAAGGGAGGGGAGGGGAGGGGAGGGGGGGCGTCCAGATCAATTGTCCACGGCGGTTAATGGCAGAGCTGTTTTTTTGTTTCTGTTTTTATGGAACTTGAAGCCTCGGTTATTGCAGTAAATTACTGTATTGTGAATGACGGCTGGGGAACCCACCAGAGAGTTTAAATACATTTTACCCGCAAATGTTCATAATATATAATAAAACGGTATCCAGACCTATCTTGAAGTAAAATCCACCATATGTACTTTAAACACCATTAAAACAGATTTTAAAGTGTCGTTTAGCGCCTGTTTTCCCTCTCACTGCTTCTCGTATAACATCACGTTGAGGAAAATAGACCCCAAGATAAAATGCAAAGTGTGCTGTTGATTTGTCATTACCAGTGGAAGTTTATTATAAAAAAAAATGTTGCAAAACAAGAGAGAATTATGAGTTGTCACTGACTGATAATATCCCAAAAAAAATTCCTTAAAATTCCATGAAATAAATGGCAATATTCTATTCTTCAAATGTATAATTTCTAGTATTGGTACTCACCCATGCGTACCATATTTACACAGAAAACCCGCTCACAAGTTGGCTTAATGCTAACATTTAATGCTAATCTGCATAGACGGGCTAATGGAATTAGCATCAAAGTTATAGCGATATAAACGTTCAAACAGCTACTTTGGACATGTTTAATTGCTTAAAAAAAATCTGCGAGATAGCACAGGAGGGAAACGCTGCAAAGTTTGATCATGACGCGTTTCCATAAGTTCCGCATGGACATCGAAAAAGGTTCCTCAGCCCAGTTTGAAAAGTACTCTTGGGGTGGCACTTGATTGCGCTAATGAGTCAACACCAGTATTATCCCAACCCGGTGCTGCATGCAGTGTAAATGTGTTACATATTGTTTTATAAGAAAACGTTATCTATATTGAGAATGTGAATGTTTTTATTAAACACTACTCTTAATAACCTCACTTGTCGCTGACCTATTTATTGGCATAGTTTGAGGCGCCAACATTTTTCAGAAGGGGGGGGGGGGGGGGGGGGGTGGAGGGGACAATTACCAGCGTTGTTGTTTAACACGTCGCGCCATTTCTCACAAATCAGCGGGTTGGGAGCGAGCGCGTGGTTGGAATACTTTTGGCCGTGCGCGCCGCACCAACTCATTACCCACAAATGACTGAGATATGCACACACAGAAAAAAAAAAAAAAAAAAAAAAAATGCTGCTTTTAATGAGGCATTACTGGAGCAGCCCCCAGACAGCGTGCCACATCCTGCTATGGAGGAGGAGGAGGAGGAGGGCATGTCATTAGATGAACATTAAAAACAAGACAGGGTGCTGACATATCAAATGGTAAGAGCAAAGAGGTAATAACAAAGTATCGGCCGTGTCTTGGTGAGTGCAAGTCTTTGCTGTTGCCGGCTACTTTGTAATTAGAAGCTCCCTCAAAAACCGTCACGCGGCGCACAAAGATCCAGCAAATTGTGATTTTGTTGTTGTTTTTGAAAGTCATTTGCTGTGTGCAGTTTCCCAGCACGAGCTCGCCCTTCCCAAATACACCTTTGGTGCCTGTAATTAGAAACGTTTTGATTAGAAGATGGCCAGGAAATTACTGTGCTTGATTCTCATGTCACGTGACAAAAAAAAAAAAAGGCAAAGACATTAAAGTGTCTTCATCGTGGTGTCGTGGAGATGAACGCTTTTGATACTTCACAGTGCATGCGTCGCTGTGTTGTGATGAGGATGGAAATTAGGCGCTGTTTGATCCTATTTTATAAACTTTGAATGTAAAGCGTCCAATCAAAATGTTCTTTTGTTTGCGTATGAGTCATTATTTCATTGGACTATACATTATGCATTTATTTATTTTTACTTATTCCTAGTTTTGAAGTTTTTTTGTTTTTGTTTTTTTTACTTTTAACAGTCACTAAATAAAAAAAAATAAAAAATAAAAATCTGACCAGCAATCTCGAAAAAAAAAAAAAAAAAAATCTGATTAATTTTTCCCCTCAATATTGCGAATGTGTTGTTTAACATGCAATCATTTTTACTCAAGGTCGTATCAAACACAATAAATTCATTATTAGTATAACAATAAACAATATCAGATCTTTTATAGCCTATATTACAGTCTTTAATAATAATAATTACAGAAAAAAATAAAAATAAACATTATTTAAAAAAAAATGCTGATGAACATTCATGAAAACAACACCTCAAAAAATGTAAAATAAAAAAAAATATATATAAAAATATATATATATTTTTTTCTAAACTCGTTGACCGCCAAAAACGTTTCATGACGTATGCTAAAATGTTAATGAGTGCCGCCATCAACGTCAATTGACTACGTTTTTTTTTAATCAATGGGTAGTGCAACGTCTAAGTGGAGCGCTGCCTGGTCAATGGGTTGTGGAATCAAAAACACCCACTGACTATGGCCAGCGGATGGCAGTATTGTATATCTTTTCAATGGGCTCAAGTTGTATGAAATTACAAACATGTCAAATAACTTTTCCACATGTAACCACACACCCACGCACCCCTAGTGTAGAAATAATTTGGTGCGATAGTGGCTAGCTAGGAGGAAATAGTACGCAGAAGACAAAGTGCAAATCACAGCACGTCTACAATTGTTTGCTAATTTAATACAGGCCACCACCACTAGTCTACATTTTAATGCCCCAACCCACAAGAATAAAAAGTAAAAAAATAACACGTCATAAAAAAAAAAATTAGACACAATGACTAAAACTACCATCCAGACTGGCTAGCATTTAGCTACTTAACAGCCAGCCGCTAACCTGAGCTCATAACGGCCAACTACTTTCATTTGCTGACACCCACGTCACTCACCATTCTAGGCTCCGCCTTTTAAAACCATACACTTAATTTGAGAGACAATACAGTGTAGAATGTCAGGATAAAACCTAGGACTCAAACGCACATTTTGCTGTTCAGTAATAATAAATGTAAAAATAATTAAAAAAAATATAAAAAACAATGACTCGATTCGTCGATGGGATAATTGTTGAAATAATCGATTCCTATCTGAAACTTGCTTGTAAAGTGTGTGCTCGCATATCGAGAGGCAGGCAGACGCAGGCGAGAGACACCCTCCGTTTTAAACAATTTCTGCTGAGTAATTAAGAGTAATGGGGAGCATTGTCAGCACTACAATATACCCCGCAGCCCCCGGGGCCAAGTCATGTTTGTGGGGGTCCTGGAAGCTATGTGTGTGGTGTGTGTGCGTGCGTGCGTGTGCGCGAGAGTGTGTCATCATTACACCAACCTCAGACTAGCACAAGCCACAGGCATGCAGGCCAAGCCAAAAAAGCCGAGTGTGTTTCAGTGTATGTGTGAGAGAGATGCTGCGTTTAGTGGGAGAGTCAACAGTAAAAAAAAAACAAAAACAAAAAACAAGCCAAGCAGCACGCTCACACACACACAATCATGTGCCCGCTGCTCGTTACAACACATTTAAAAGCGGTCACGCTCCAATCATGGGGAGATGGGAATGCATGGGACGCTGGCGTTTGGCATCCTGACCACGCTAAGGTGTCATACCACAGGCATGACTCGGCAAGCATTACGATGCACATGCCCGTTCTCATGCTACGGTCGGCTGACGGTATTGACGTCCCCCTAAGGCAAGAAGTTGGCCACCACCTTGACAACATGTATCGTTTGTTGTGAAAGAAAGCCCTAGCACAATAAACAGGCTTGCTCCAACACATTGCTAAGTGCAGTGTGAAAAGGCCTTTACACATCGGACATCTTCTGCCAGTGTTAAGCTAAGCGAGCACCTGAGAGCCGTGACTTTGTGTTGAAAACGATTGCCTTTGCTCCGCCGATATTACCACGTATCTAATTATGGCAGCTGCTTGCGTCCTGTTTTGGGCAGTTTTGTCTGCAAGGGTCAAGAAAATCAATGAATCCAATGCCAGTTTACCATGAAAGCGGAATTTAAGTACATTGGAGTAGAGGACAGAGTATGATTTTTTTTTTCTCCCCTTATGTTTTCTAAATGTTTCAGGTGATCCAGTAAGGACATGCAAAATAATGCTTACGAGTGGCTGCTATATGAAACTCTACGATATCACTTTCAAGGTAACGTTCATATATTACTAGAATGCTGTCTGGAACATTCACAGCCAGCTATGCGAGTTAGCTTGTCTACAATTGGTGAAATAAACACTTTACATTCACTACTGAGGCCGATAGCTAGCGAACTAGCATGGCTAGCATTAGCTTGTTTGGGTTCTGACGTTACTTCACAAAGTGGGGAAGAGCGGACAAGTTGATACTCATTTACTAAAAAAACAAGTTATACTATATTTATTTTATTTGGAAAAGTTTGATTGTTTGTTGACGTTCTTGCACAACATTGCAGCATTACCAAACACAAACAATGGCGGACGGTAGCCGCTCAAAATGGCTCCTTGTTGGAATTGAGCTGACAAAATGATGCTTGAAGCCACACACAAACCTAAGGTGGCTTGTTACTCAAGGCAGGGTGAGAAATGACTTTTATCTGGCCTAGTCACAATTTCGGACTACTTGTCAACAGGTCCTGGAACAAGCCACAATTTTTGTTTTAAGGTTTGAATCCTTTGATTCAAACTGGACAGCACAGTGAGACATTCCCCGGTTTTGAATCTCAGCATTCCAGCTATTCCTTCCATAATCATGCATGTTGCTAGGTAGTGATGGAAAAAAATGAAGCTTCATGAAGCTTCATTAAACATTTGCGATATTTTTTGACTCCTCTGGATGGCACTCTTGGTTTAAAGATGTGGTGGAAATGTAATCAATTTCCATTGCGCTCGCCTTTATATTTAAAGCAAGAGCACCATCTACAGGAGTAAAAATAAATACATAAATTAATGAATAAATTGAAGCTTCATTTTCCCATTAGTAATGTTAGATTCACCGATGACTCCAAATTGTCAATAGGTGTGGATGTTTTCTAGTCTATCCTTTATGTGTCCAAAGTCATCTGGGATTGTCTCCAGCTCCGTCACCCTAATGAGGACAAGCGCTATAGAAAATGCATGGCTGGATAATTGAAAGTGCTTCTAAAGTGAGGTAAAAACACAATAGCCCGGAGAATTCCCACAATTATCCCACATAAAACCTGTCAGCCGTCCCTAGTCATGCGTTTTATTTGCTTACGATGATTAAGACCTGTCTGCTTGATGCAGTGTATAATACGCTACGATAACACTTAATTGGGCAATAAAAGTCCACGGCGCTCCTCTTTGCGCCACAGCCTTTGTTTACAATATTCTCCCGCTGGAGCGGCTGGAATATCTGCCATCGTTATTGCAAGCCAAGCGTCCTGATGGACATCTTGAAACGCGTTTACGCCATTTGTGTCGTTGCCTCACATGAAACGAGTTCAGGCGGCACTTGCGGATCCCCCCCCCAAAAAAAGCCAGCCAGCTCTTGTGTAAACAAACATTGACGAGGTGGTGTCAAACGTCCCGGCCGCTGGCGTCAATCTCCTCGGCACAATGCCGGCTATTCATCTTTGCGAGAGGACGATCTGGCCGATTGAGCAACGCGGGGATAATTAAGACAAAAGCGCGGCTCGTTCAGCACAATGAGGCGAGTGTGCGAGCGCGACGGGCGGCTTTGTGATGTAAGAGGGGCGTGAAAGAAGAAGAAAAGTCCAAGGTTGATGAAAAGTTAGAGCTCAAAGTTTGAGGGAGGTTCGCAAGGTGGGGGGGGCGGGGTTAGTGGTGATAACGACTGCGTGTGATCCCATAACGTGTTTGTCTTTAGACTTGCTCAAGTAATGTGGCCCATTCCTGGCACATGATCAGGATTCCATTTGATGATGTCATTACTGTACGTTTAAGTACAACACTGTAGACTGCTATTTTTTAAAAAAAATTTACAAAGCATATCGCAACATTTTTGTAGGTGTTTTTTGGTGATCTGAACAGATTAATAGCATTTCCATCCATTTGAATGGGGAAAGATGCTTTGAATGTTTTGAGTTAAGAGCACTTTCACGGAACAAATTCACTTTGTAAGTCAAACCACCATTGTACTCGACTGTTTCCCTGTGAGTAGCAATAAAGATTTAGATAAAATCTGCAAGTGATTACCACAACCTTTAAAAACATTAATAATTGCCTATTGATGCCACAAGAGGGCAGCAAAGAATTACTTACATCGACATAGTTCGTTTAAATGAAGCTCCTCAACTCACTTCGATGTATTTCCTTAGCACCAACATGCCACAAAATGGCGGCAAAGCACTAGTTTTGTCGACATGCAGCTCCTCAACTCACGTCAACATAGTTCATAGTTTGCAACATGGCCCTAGTTGATCTCTTATACTCTGCTGCCACCTGCTGGCCGTTTTTCTAATAAGTACCATTTCTTCAAATGTTTTTGGCAGTTGAAAGGCTGCATCAAAGCTCTAGCATAAAAAAACAAAACATAATAAAAAAAACTATTAAAAAGTCTTTGGGACACATAAAACATTTAAAATAGAACATATTTATACGTTTTTGGGAGCAAATGAGTTAAGCACCAATATGCCACAGCAAAGTAATACTACTCTTGCGCATGTACGCATGTAAAATCAACAATATAATCAATGTGCAGCAAATTACAGTGATATCCTCATAAATCATTATTGAGATTTGCTCCATGTGACACCCACAAGGCGGCCCGGCTGACTGGCTTGATGCACGGCAGGCGTTCCTTCCAGCTGCGACCATGTGGTCTACACACCCTTGGCGATGATGTCATACCCCATTGGAGTCCCCATCAAGACCACATGAAGAAGCTCGCTCTGACTTGACGGGAGCGGCGACCGCGTCGGGCCCAAAAGAGAGACAAGTGTCGTATTATGTTGTGTCGCCTACCCGTTACAGTAATATGACATGAAAGTCGGAGTATGGAGCCATACCGCAGAACACGTGCTGTTTTGAAACGCTCGCGACTCGTGTTTTTTCGGCAGAGCCAAAACTGAGCTGGTGAAAGTACTCACGAGCTGTACTGAAGTAGAAGTAGCGATACTTGCGTGAAAGAAGCAGAAGAATCTGAAATGAACTTTAGTATAAACTAGTAAAAAAAACTGCAAATTCTACACAATCCCTGTTTCCTAACTTGGCACTTTACGTCTCTTTATAGACCGCTCGACATCTCTGCTGTCAAAAATAATCCACCGTGACAAATCGAGTGGATGTTGTAAATTGTGCAGAGAAGATGGCAAGACTGGCTGATGGCGGAGTCGCCACTTGAAAAGGGACCGACTGGGAGCCAAACTGGCATATACAGGTATGTAGAAAATGTTTAGTTGGGTTGTCTTTCAGTAAGTTAGCAAAACATAGGGGCATATTCACTAAAGGTTTGCGCAGATGGGGAAATCCGTCACTAAGCGCGCTGCCAACCGGATTGCGCCCCGGTGCGTCGGTGGTATTTGCGCGTATGTAAATTAGGTAATTTGCACACATTTGACGCAAAATATGGACACTGGAGCGGTCCAGAATTTCCCCAAAGCCGTCCGGAAATCGTGCACGCGGTGTCCCGCAGGGTTCAATTTTAGACCCAGTGCTTTTTTTTAAACCTGTATATCGTTGCTGTCCTGTGAAAAACACTTGTGTCATATTTTGTGTATTTTTATATTTATGGGATGAAACTGAATGCGGACTAGTGGTGGGACGATACGGGTAAACCACGATTCGATACTGTGACGATATTTGGCTCACGATATCGATAATATCACGATACACGATATGATTTTTGACATATTGTCAAAATTTCTTCAGCAATATATCACGATATGTGACTGAAAAAGCCAACAAATGCCCATAAAAAGGAAAATGTCTAATTATGCATTTATTCAATACCAAAACTTTGTACAATGTACAAAGTTCTGCATATTGCCTCACTGCCTCTGAGCTTTTTAACTGTAAACATTGTGAAGTGAGACAAATTAAAGTGCATAAACATTTATAACGTAACACTGCACAACTGGACACATTATATCGATATCTACCGTCAGTGTTTTGAAATTGCGATAGCGATTTTTTTCTCCCACCCCTAAATGCAGACATCCCAAAAATGTTTATACAGCGACAGCGACGATTTGTTCCCTTTTGCTGACGTCATCAGGAGATGGTTACACTTTTCAACTGTACTTTGCTGTCAAATCCAGAAAATTTTTATCCATCTGAACCAGGACAAAACGAAAGTTTTCGTCATCCGTCCTGAGGCACAGAGAGAGAAAATATTACCTACACTACAATTACCGCCTTTAATTATACAAAAGCAGAGTAGAAATGTATTTATTTATACTTTGTTTACTTCCCAGCACTCTGCACTCCCTCGACACCTGCATCCTCCAGGTGCATTCGTCACTTTACGCTCCACGCTTTCCCAGCTGCCCAAATAAACAATATGCCCATTGTTTATCCAAAATCATCCCAATATACAACGCCAGACGGGCAGGGAGTGCACAGATTCACCGGGTGGAGCAGACTTACAGCTGGGGGTGGGGGGGTGATGAGAAAAAAAAAATAAAAAATGCCTACGCTTCATTATGGCGGGTCGGGGAGCCGGCTGCTGGCGGCCCGCGGGGGCTCGGACAGCGGCCAGAGCTGGCTCAGCTCCTGGCTGCTGTGTAAAGTCTGCCTCGGCCGCAACCACATTGCGCAAAGCCGCTTGATACATATAATTTACTCATTATTTACAAAGTTCTCAAAAGAGCAAAATAAACGGTGGAAAAGGAACACGGACTGTGAGCGACTATTCAGTCATGTTATACGCGGTTATATAACATCGCGACGTGCCATGAAGTCACCGTGGGCGAGCAACAGCTGTTTGAGAGGAGAAGGTGCCGGCGCACGCCGCTGGATACGAGATTCCATCGACCGTTCTCAGAGCGGCAGGAAATAATCGTAAGCCCTCCGATGATTTTTCAAAGGAATCCTGCACAGGAGATGAGTCTGGCGAGACATGAACAAATATCTCCTGGTGGGGGGGGGGTTGGGGGGTCATCTGTTGACCAAGTACGGTAAACCCGTCCAATGTTAGCATAGATTCACCTTATTCCTGGTTTTCGTGTCAAAAAACAATGTTGAAGCAGTAGGGAGCTCATACTAATAATACATAACACATACATAACAGCAATGCATATAAACCACCTACAATCTCTCATAACAATATTGAGGCACTTACTTGCTAATGCAAGCACACATTGATCACTTCACAAGCAAATTTGGTTCCCCTTTATCTGACAATTAGCATAGATTTTAAACATAGAAGGACAAAACGTGCCTAATGAAAATTAAATTGCACTAATAAACTAGCCACTAGAGGGTGCTAGAACTGCACAAATGGAAGTCAACCTGACTTTTTTTTTTTTAAACAGATGTGTTCCTTTTAAATGTTGCGAACATGACGACGACGATATTGTGGCAGTTTTAATATCACGATATCACGATATTGCCCTTATTTTTTACATTCCTATTGAGCAGTAGACTCTTAAAAAAATGCTTTGTTGTTTTCTACCTCTGCTTGTTGAGCAGATTGAGTTAGTTTGACCCAGGGTTGACTTGATTATTTCTACCCAGCTAAGTTTGGTTGGATTTGGGCGGCTGTAAATTTTGCCGTGTTGTGAAGTTAAAGTCAACTTGATGTAAAATTCTTCAAAAACAAAACATTGGACGACTCGGTGGCTGGGAAACACTTTGGACAAAACTTGGCACGAGGAAGTTGAAAGTTCGGAAAAATGTTTGCAGTAAAACGAGTACACTAAAAAACAACAACAACAACAAAAAAACAGTTGAGTCAACAATAACCTAATTTGGCTCAGAAAGGGACTGACCTAATGCTTGGATCAACTTTCTGGGTTGTTATGCCCAAACCAACTCCAATATTGGGTGATTTCTGACCCACTTGTTTGTAGAGCATTATTTGTTTAACCACAACCACAACATACTGATAACCTGGCAAGGTAACCCAATTGTTGGTACCTTGATTGTGGGAATGCTGAAGTATGTTATTGTGTTTTTTATTCTCCACACTTTTTTGCCACGTAACAACTCGCACATAATATTTCCAATTTAAACTGTTCAAATTTCAACTAGCTTCAAAAATTAAAAACGCCTCCTGGGATATATATCGTCTGATTCCACATTACTAACAGTATTTTCTCATTTTAATGTTTAATAGAAATTTTTCCCCATTCATTTTCAATGGGACAGACATTGAACTTTTTCTAAGTATCACTTTCCAGTTTCCACGCCCACTTCCGTACATATGATTTACCATCATTACCAGGTGTCTGATACTGCTTGGTGCCACAGTTGGTAAAGTGCATTGTCCAGTAATCAACAGGTCATAAAATTTACTTCATAAGTATTTCCACATGCATTTAAATCTTAGCATTCAGCTATTAGCGTTCAGCTTTCAGCATTCCCACGCAATTTCACCAGAAATTGCACTTAGTCTAGTTAGTATGGGTAGTTTTACCCCTTTTGGACCTTAAATCTTGGCCCAGCATGCTCAGTCAAATCCTCAAGCCAGTGCTGGGTTGGACGTTTCACCCAATTTCGGTAACTTTTGGCCAAGAAGTTTTAAGAGTGCAGTACTTGGTCTAAGGAAGGAATGTTCTGAGACAAACTTTGCATGATGGGGAGGACCAAAGTTTAGCTTTGTCGCATGTGCATTTGCATTTTTTTGTAAATAATCAGGACGCCATTTATTTTAAGGGTAAAATGTTCAATGAGTTTGAAACAATCTTGAATGGTTTTGGGGTCAATTAAGTCTTTAATGCCCCTTACTTGTGTAGCGTTTTGTGTACCGGGGTGTGAAGAATTTTGTGCACAATAGCCACATTTAATTGTGAAAATGTGCTTTGCTAAATGTTAATTATCTCTGTTTCTGTTCCATATCAGAGACTTAAGATTGTGCCATTCTTTCAATAATCGGTGTCTCCATTGTCCCGGTCCCCAGACACCTTTTCCACCTCCTATCACACCCCCCACCTCACCCCCTCCCCCCTTAACTCCCTCCAGTCCAGCGCTTCTCCTTCGTCACCCAAAAACTCTTTAATGTCTCCACTTGTGTTGTCCCTCCTTTCAAAAACACTTTAACCCCACCAAAGGAAAATGGCCTCCAATCTCATTTGCGCACGGGTACTTTTGCAAAGGTGGGGTCTCTTTTGCTAGAATGACAAGGAGGTGGTCCTCACCTTTGATCTCCCCTGGGGGGCAAATGGCTTTGGGATTGTCTTGCTTAAGCCGGGGACAGTGTGAGTCGCGGGGGGTCATATCAAAAGGCGCTTTATCTTCAGAGGCACATTAGTACACTATCTAAATGTTGATTTGCTCACGCCGACATCTGAGGAGCCCCCAAATGAGGCGACGCAAGGAAACACCCGCTGATGCAAATGGACGCGGCGGTCAAGTTCACTTCTCTTTCAAGCCGATAGAAAGAATAACAGTGTCCCGTTTTTGGTTTTGAGTCTCTTGCAACCCCCATCGTGAAGTCATTCACTTGAAAGTCAAGCTTGTAAATACAATTTAACAGCAGTACAAAGCCTTTGTTGGCAAGTTGACCAGGTTAAGGTAGTTCGACGATGTAGAAAAGTGATAAATCGCAGGTCCATTTTGAATTTAAAAAAACATTTTCTCCAGTTTATTATTATATTGGAAACCATCATAAACCTTTCGCCATTTAATATGGTTAAACTTTTGTAAATTTATTTTACTCATGCTTTGATTAATGTGCTATATTTTTAGAAAGAAAAAAATAGGGGAAATTGTGAAACTGAATTAAAAAAAACCCAGAGGAAAACATTTTTATATTATACATATTTAATTTTATTTATTAAAAGTAAAAAGAAACTTGATTAAATCAATCAATACAATTTGGTAAAAAGACATTTTGTAATTTGTTTATTTTTAGTTGGTTTTATATTTTATATATGTAAATATATTATAGTTTTACAGGATTTGAATGTTTTTGCACTTATATTTTCATCGTACATGTTACAATGACAATAAAGATTCTATTCTATTCTAATTTGTATACTAATACTTTATTATATTATGAAAAGGGAAAAGAGGAAATGGTAAAAAATAAATAAACGCAAATTGGGAAAAGGGTGAAGGAAAAAAATATCATTTTGGTTTCATCTTATTTTGGTGCATAAAAAACAATCAAGAATTTAGACAATTTGAATTAATTAAAAAAAAAAAAGAAAGAAAAAAAAGTAAAGTTTGTCTCATTAATAAGTTTACACTTTTGATACAACATTAAAAAACAAGCTGAAAAAAAAAGAAGAAAAGGTTTTTGGTCTTTTTTTTTTTTTTTGTAAACATTTTATTCTATTAAAATGAATGTAAAATGAGTGAAAGTGTAATCTGTCACTCTGTCCATTGTGCTGTCTCGCTCTGTCTTTTGTAATTCTAAAAGTTTGTCTAGGCACCATTGTTGTAAAATCAAACCTATTCAGGTTCTTTTGAAGGCAAAAGACAGCACAAGTTCACAAGTCATTAGATTGGGAGCCCCCCAAAAAGAAAAAACAAAACAAAACACTGAAACAAACACGTTGTGTTATTAGTAAACAAGCAAACGAGCGCATTTTACAACCTGGATCCCATCTCAGTTTCTTTCCGTCTGCCAGAAGAGGCGACGGAACAGCTCGGCGCGCTCTGGCCGTCTGTGTTGTGGCGAGGCCGATGATTGGAAACACCCAATAGCCGCAGAAGCAGAAAAAAAAAAAAAAAAAAGCCTCTGTTGAGGTTACGGGCACCGTGTGTGTTCCTCCGCCGTTGTGGGTGGGAAACGTCGGATTACCGAGTTTATCCCCGGCTGACACAAAGGTATAAATCTCAAACATTTGGGCCGCGTGTCCTCAAAAGTCAAAGTCCAAAATAATAACATTGATTCATTACTTGATTTAGTAGCGAGTGACATCACAGTTATTGTATGATATTAGTTGTCCAACCCAACATATTCCAACATTAACTCTTGATTTAGTGTTTAAAAAACTGCATGGGAAATTTCAGCTGTTTATTAAAACGGGACAGACAATCAAACGCACTCACACAAAATGAAAACGCCCGCAAGGGGCTTGTAGGGGACCCCAACGATGAGCAATTAAGATACCTTGATGCCCTCACATGTGGGCAAGGAGAGCCACAGACACACTTTGAGCTGTGAATTCACGACACCAAATTAGAAACCTTGCAAAGTGCTGCTGTCGGCCACAACTCATGCCCAGATGCTCATATGCAGACTAACCAGCCGAGAATTTGCCTCCCCGTTAGGCCACGCCCCTTAAAGGCACACATCCAACAAACATAATGACACTTTATAAAACTGCTTTTGTTATGATGTTATTTTGATCAAAAATGCATTAGTAGTTTGAATCGGTTACGTAAAAGCGGCATCAGTAGTGGGAAAAAAAACACGACAGTCATTCTACTAGTGCGCTGAATTGAGTGTACTAGTACTACAAGCCCTCTGGCTTGTGTTTTGCATTGAATTGCTCGCATCCCTTTTGAACGTGACCACATGGCGTCATTTGGCGATATCGGGCAAGCGCTGGCTCCCGTACGAGCCTGATTAGCATTCCTTCCAGATTAAAAAAAAAAACAAGCGCCGCTTAAAAGCGCGCTAGCTAAGCCAGCAGGAAGTGATCACAAGAGCCGATAGGAGCCCCGTGATTACCCGGCGAGAGACTCGGGGTCCTCGGTGCGCGCGGGGTCGCTTTAATCCGACATGAACCCCCCGCCGCCCCCTGCCCACGTCCCGTACGGTCTCATCGCTAATCTTGTCTTAAGTTATCTTCAAACTCGCGCTCGGGCCCGGCGGACACGGACGACGGGCCTTATCGTTTATTGATTATGTCTCTCAGATGAAAGGACGAGCTTTCATTTCCGCAAGAATGCGGCCCTCGCTTTGCGTCCATATGGAAGTGTTTGCCGGACAGATGGGCAATTTTTTATTTTTTTTTTGTACCGCTGCTTGACAAGGTCCTGCTGGTCACAGAGGAGTCAAAGCGAAAACAATTGCTGCTTACCATTCATAGTCACACAAACAACACGTCAATAGATTGAGAAATATCTGAAATAGGCAACAATTCTTTCAAAAGAGGTTTCTCGCTGTTTAACGCCACTCCCAGGTGAAGTTTACTGTCAAACTATACAGAAAGCAGAGAGAATTACACGTTCCGCTAGCTTAATGCTAATGCTAACACATATTGGGATATGCATGAATAACACTTATAAGCAAACAGAAGCCCAGAAACTAGGGATGTCCCGATTACATTTTTTTGCACCCGATTCTGAGTCCGAGTCACCTGATTTTGAGGATCTGCCGATACCGAGTCACAATCTGATTCCTCTGTAAAGTATTTTCTTCATTCATTTGAACAAAACCATCTCAATGATTTTTTTTTTTTTTTTTTATGGGGGGTTGGGGGGGGGGGGATTAGAAATGCATAAAATAAAAAATAAAAAATAAATAAAACGTTTTGTTTGGCAATATGTTTACCTCTGGATGATTTTGTTCCTTTGCAGACCCTAAAATAAATAATAATAATAATAATAATAATAATAATAATAATAATAATAATAATAATAATTTAAAAAAAAATGGCCAAAAATGAAAACCCCAATTATTTTCTCCCGATATCGATCAGCTGAAAATGGCGTGATCGGGAGTCGGTTTCCGATCATGTGATCGGGATCCGGACATCCCTACCAGAAACACGTTTAGACATTCAATATGACAGTACTCACAGTCATATTTTTATGTTCTGAGGCTGGATCCCAAAAGCGCAGACACAAATAAGATTTTGACTCTTGATTCGCATAACAGAGTGCGTAGAACAACTTGACTAGACGAGAAACAATGAGAATGCATCGAGAATCACAAGACGCCAAGCCCCCTTTGGGCTGTGGAGATGCACAGAGGAACCGAGGTAATAATCCGACAAACACACGCTTCTCGGTTTGGCTTAAATAGAAAGTGAATTGATTGGATTGGCTGTGGCTAGACATGTGGGTAACAGGACTTGTTGATCAAGTGAAGAGATTCTTGACATCACATAGCTCCTTACATCACAGAGCGCTTTTCCAGTTGAAACAAGATGATGGTTACATCAGTTCAAAACAGACACTTGGAAAAAAAAAAATCTACTAAAAATCCCATTTAAAATCATCCCCAAAGGCTCATGCATTAATTTAATTACCAAAAACTAAAACAAAGGACATGTTTGCTATAATTATAGTTAGTTTTATTTTAGTCTGTTTTGTAAACATAAAATGTAGTTTCAGTTAGTTTTCTTTTTTTAAAAAGCATCTCCGATTTTATTTTATTTCGTTGACGAAATTGTAGTTTTGAATTTTAGTTTTTTCGTTAGTTTTAGTTAACTAAAATAAACTTTACTAGTTTTTTGACACCCTCCCGTCTTACATTGACCATCTCCAAACATTTTTGTTTTTTATTTTATTTGAACTGAGTCAAATGCCATTTTTAGCATATGTCGCGGGCCACTAAAAAAAAATGGACGGCGGGCCGCAAATGGCCCCCGGGCCGTAGTTTGGACACCCCCGATGTACACTAATAAGGATTCTAAAACATTTTGACCATTTAACAGCTTTAATTCCGAAAGCTTTTTCTTTCTTTCTTTCTTTCTTTCTCGTCATTCCCGCATGCCGGCGTTTCCATTTCATCCAATCGCCTGCGAAAGTGTCTCCCACACACACACACACGAAAAAAAAAAGATGGCCATTTTGTCTTGGGATAATGACTAATACGCCGGCGTTGTTGTTGCCCAGGCTGCTTTTTTGGCGGCGGCGGGCGCGTGCGGTTTTCGCAGGAGCCTAATCACAAAGCCACAAGCATCTCAGACATTTTGATAGCGGCCAAAAGAAGTGGGCCGGCCGGCGTTGCCAGTCCCGACGTATGCGCGCAGCGCCGGCGCTTTCTGCCGAGTCAGCGGGGCCTCGTCGCAAACGGGCGCATGTTGACAAATTGAAAATAGTGCAAATAAAATGGAAATAAATTGCAGGCGCTAGTAAAAAGTTATGGATTGTGAATCTAATGAGCGGGGCTGCGGTTTCGCTCGCGCGGGGATGGAACAAAATCGGGACTTGTACCCACTCTCGTTGCTCTGGCTTGTTTTTTTTGTTTTTTTTCGAGTCTTCTTGAAGATAAAGAATCATGAGCATCTGGAGACATTTTCCAGATGTTTTGGAAAAGGAGGTTGAGTGAGGAAGGAAAGAAGATGAACGAGGAGGAGAAAGAAGAAGATGGAGCATTGGCCCGGGATCCGGGTTAAGGCTTCAATCAATACTTCCCAGCACAGGTGCATGGAAAGAACTTTTAGCATTTACTCCATATCCAGTTTACTAGTACACACGTTTACTCGTATCCTCACTAGTAATACAATAAAGTGCACTGGTAGCGTAACTAGGGATTTCTGTATGGCATTTCCGCACACGGCATACTAGTTGCTACATGTTACTAGTGAGGCACAACCGAGCCCTTGTTTACACCTGCGTGCTACTAGTGCTACTAGCAGCACTATAAACTTTGTCCTATTATAGTGAAAACATACTGATAAAGGGTAGCAGATAAATGCTTCATCTTAAGGTCCATGCACTACTAGTATGCACTGTCCTTTACAGTACTATCCAGCGCACTAGTAGCGCAAACTCGTGTCTTGCTAGTAATGTTTTTACACTGCTGCTTCCCACAGTAGGATAACTGACTTGTAGAAATACATGACTGTGCTACTAGTGCTAATAGTTAAGCATAAGATGTTAACTAGTAGATTTTGATAGTGTCACAAGTAGTACTAGTAGCACAAACATGTCAACTAGTGCACTTTTTTTTAACCACACTTAAGGTCCATGTACTAGTTAGTACGTTTTTTTTTTAGTCTTTTCTTGTAAGACAATTTGGTGCAATAGTAGTGTGAACAACTAGTAAAATGACTTGTGTCTTACTAGTAATGTTTTTATACTGCTGCTTCCCACAGTAAGATAACTTTGTGCTACTAGTTAAGCATAAGATGTTAACTAGTAGATTTTGATAGTGTCACAAGTAATACTAGTAGCACAAACTTGTCAACGAGTGCACTTTTTTTAAACCACACTTAAGGTCCATGTACTAGTTGCGTTTTTTAGTCCTTTCTTGTAAGACAATTTAGCACAATAGTAGTGTGAACTAGTAAAATGACTTGTGTCTTACTAGTAATATTTTTACACTGCTGCTTCCCACAGTAAGATAACTTTGACTTGTAGAAGTACATGACTGTGCTACCAGTGCTACTAGTTAAGCATAAGATGTTAACTAGTACATTTTGATAGTGTCACAAGTAGTACTAGTAGCACAAACTTGTCAACTAGTGCACTTGTTTTTTGTTGTTGTTGTTTTTTTTTTACCACACTTAAGGTCCATGTACTAGTTAGTAAATTAGTGGTCCTTTCTTGTAAGACAATTTGGCGCAATAGTAGTGTGAACAACTAGTAAAATGACTTGTGTCTAACTAGTAATGTTTTTTCATATTACTGTATGACGTCTGTATACTAGTCGGACAACTACTAAAGTAGTAGCTCTACTACATGTTATAGTGAGGCAAAGCTGTGCACGAATTGATATAAGTGCACTACTAGTACTACTTTTTGTTTTACTAGTAACAAGTTTTATTTTATTTTAGTTTTTACTAGTGCCCCTTTTAGCCTACCAGTATGCAATTAAACTTTACTAGTTAACTACTGTGCTGCACTAGTAACACTGCTAGTTTCAACTAGTAGGGATCTGTCATGCACTAGTAGCTAAAATGGCTCACTTGTGACATGTTGCCGTACTTCTTGCATGCACTAATTGTGTGCACAAATGTGATAAAGCAGTGGGAAAACATGTCAGACACGTGTTCTACTAGTGCACTCTACTAGTGCATTTTCCATACAGGTGTTTCCAATCCCTTTCCAAACGAGGCTGTTTACAAAGCAAGCATTCCCGAAATTTACTGGGCGAGCGTTGCAATTAGCGCCTGTGTAGTGAGCGGGCCCGCCTAATAGCTTGAGGACCACAGACCACTTTTTTTTTTTTTTTTTTTTTAATTGAGCGTCCCGACGTCCAACAGTTGCCACAAGGGAACATTTGAAACATCTCTTTTTTTTTTTTTTTTTTTTCTCCCCCTCCTTGTTGTTGTGCATGTAACTTACGGTCAACTTGAGCAAAACGTAGCTCCCGTCGTGTAATCGCATGAGCACGCCTCATTTTCTTGGCGCGCTCAACTTGTTTTGGAACGGCGGCGTTTTATTTTTTTCCCACATGGAGGCGAAATTAGCAAATGAATATAGTCATCTTTTTTTTTTTTTTTTTAATTAATGTGGGACCGCTGTTATATGACAGGTGCTGTAAAAGTTTGAGGACGATGACTGTTTATATTTATGTTGCCACAATCCCAAGATCCACTCTGCCGTTCCAAGTCTCACGCTCCTCCTTTGAGAGGCATGCGCTCGCTCGGCCCGAGCGCTGTTTTGCAACGCACGTACATTTGTGGCGTATTATATTGGCGGAGCAGCCGGGACACCTCCTGCAGCGCTGCTAATTTTACGGCCACCGGGCCAATTATTCTTCCTTACCGCTAGTCATGAGTCATTGGAAATGGCTGCCACGCCGACGTTAGTTGGATGGAAACAAAAATGTCAGTTAAAGCACAATATGAAACAATTGGACATGAATGTACGGTAACAATTTGACGTTTGTCTACTTTTTTTTGCCTTGTATAGTCATGACAGTGCATGTTATGCTGCTGCTGTGTCACTTGATTCACATTTTTCTCGAGTACAATCAGCTACAGTTTTTGATACTGTTGAAACACTTTTGCCAGATTTTTGCGTCGCATACTGTAGTCATGAGAGTGCATGATATACGAAATCTGCTCTGATAAATATTGTCACTTTAATCACTTTTTTCTCTAGTACAATCACCTACAGTTTTTGATACTGTTGAAACACTTTTGCCAGATTTTTGCATCGCATACTGTAGTCATGAGAGTGCATGATATGCAAAATCTGATCTGATAAATATTGTCACTTTAATCACATTTTTCTCTAGTACAATCACCTACAGTTTTTGATACTGTTGAAATACTTTTGCCAGATTTTTGCATCGCATACTGTAGTCATGAGAGTGCATGATATGCAAAATCTGATCTGATAAATATTGTCACTTTAATACCATTTTTCTCTAGTACAATCGCCTACAGTTTTTGATAATGTTGAAACACTTTTGCCAGATTTTTGCATCGCATACTGTAGTCATGAGAGTGCATGATATGCAAAATCTGATCTGATAAATATTGTCACTTTAATACCATTTTTCTCTAGTAAAATCACCTACAGTTTTTGATACTGTTGAAATACTTTTGCCAGATTTTTGCATCGCATACTGTAGTCATGAGAGTGCATGATATGCAAAATCTGCTCTGATAAATATTGTCACTTGATTCACATTTTTCTCTAGTACAATCGGCTACAGTTTTTGATACTGTTAAAACACTTTTGCCAGATTTTTGCATCGCATACTGTAGTCATGAGAGTGCATGATATACGAAATCTGCTCCGACAAATATTGTCACTTTATTCATGTGTTTCTTGAATACGATAATTTGTAAGTACTTTACTCTCATGTTTACCTCATATAGTCACGACAGTGCATGATATGCAGGTCTCCTAAACCTCCTCATGTCTTATGCCATCGCTTTCTATACATTTTCCTAGTTTCTTTTCTTTCCATGAAAGTACTCAAGTCTCCTTTTTGGATCGTACAGTCATGAAAGCGCATGCTATGCTTTTTATGCTTTTCTCAGTCACGCAGTCCCGCCAGTGCATGATACGCTGCTATCTAAAACCTGCTCTCACGTGCACTTTATTCACATTTTCCTCGAGTATCAGCTTATTTTTTCGATTTTGATAGGCTAAAACTACTTTCATCTCATTTTTTTGCATTATTTAGGTCTAACAGTACATGGTAGGCTGCAATCTGAAACCTGCTCTGAGATACTGTATGTTGTCATTGTTCATTTTTTCTTCAGGAATCATGATTCTGTTTTTTCTAACACTATAAAAGTAATTTCATCTCATCTCATTATGGCGCAGCAGGGCATGATATGCTGCTATTCACACTTTATTTCATATTTTCCTTTAGTACAATAGTCATTTTTCTGCCTTATATAAAAACACTTTTGTCTAATTTTTGCATTGGGTAGTCATGAAAGTGCATGATATGCTGTCGTCAAGTACAATAGCATTTTTTTTATTATTATTATTATTTTTATTTGTCTCGGTTTTTGCATCGCATCTTTTCTTTTTTTAAAGCTTTGCATCTTTTCACTCGCTGTAAAAATGTGGCCATGATGCGGCGCGGCGTTGCCAGCAGCGCATGCTTTTCCAGATTAGCACGCTATCTGGCTATTAGCAAAGATATGTTGTGTCTGTGCCTCAACTATGATTATTTTTGGCACTTTTCACCTCATTTTTGAGGCGACTCTAATTTCTAGTTTCGCTTTACAACTCCCGAGTCGCTTTCTCTCTTTTCCACTCCAATTTCCTGAAGCCGAAACACGCACGCACGCGCGCCTTCCAACACATACACAAAGAAGCTCATCCCTGCTCCTCTGAGATCTGAGGACAGCGTGAGGAATGTGCGTCCTTCCTGACATTACAACGCTCTTTATCAACTAACAAGAGTAGTAGGAGGGGAGCGGAGGATGTTGAGATGTGAGAAAGACTTTGGGGAAAGGAGAAGGGGGAAAAGGGGGTGGGGTGGGGGGCTCTTTTGTGGCCTCTTATCTGACAGGATATGAAGCAACTCAATGAGTTTGGCAAAATAGCTTCCTTGAATGGTCATTGAGCAACGAGAGGCACCCCCCCCCCCCCACCCCCCCACCCCCCCGACATGAGGCCACAAGGCAGGCAAAGAGGAAGCCAGCAGGCCAGGCAGCCCGGGGGCTGTTTGTGGAAGTTCCGAACGCTCCCTTAATTGCGCCTCGATAAGACGCGGCGGCAGTTTGCGCCGGTAGTTGCGATGGCTATCGGCGAAAAACGGAACGCAATCCCACAGATGCGGGCCGCGGGCTTCGAAAGGCGTCAGTCGGCGGCCGCCTTTGACAAATGGCCGCATTTTTGAGCGGAACCAAATATAACCAGTCCGAACAGACACGCACGGCACGGTTTGAGATTTTTTTTTTTTTTTTTGCTAATGGGATCTAAGGGGACATCGCGTTCCTGATGTGGTGCCATTGAAGCTGCTGTATTAAAGGCTTGTGTTCCTCTCAGACACAAAATACATCCCAGTTATTAAGGCAGGAAGTCCCCACTGTACACTCTAATGAGAGAGGCCCGTATGGCTTTTATTTTTTCGATTTTATTTTGAATGTAACTGCACTTTGAACTATGCTGTGCAAAAAAAAGTTGTTGCAAAATATTGGGTACACCTGCACAAGCCTATTTCATACATAAGATGTATTAAATTTAGTACTGTCAAAGTTAAAGCGTTAACTAATTAATTAATCACAAAAAATATCACATTAACTCATTTGCTCCCAATAACGTGTAAATACGTTTTTTAATGTTCTAAGTGTCCCAAAGACGTATTTATACGTTTTTTTTTATTATTTTTGATTTTTTTATGCTAGAGCATGCATAATGTTTTGATGCAGCCTCTCAACTGCAAAGAACGGTTGCAGAAATGGTAGTTATTACACAAACGGCCAGCAGGTGGCAGCAGAGCAAAGGAGATCAACCAGGGCCATGTTAAAAAAAAGCTCAATTACTTACAATTTTGAATAGATTTTTCAAAACTGATGAAACTTAGCTCTCTTCTAATATATATATATATATATATATATATATATATATATATATATATATATATATATATATATATATATATACCCCCAAAATGATAAATATTTCTTCCTAAAAAATAAAGTAAAAAGTAAAATTTTTAATTATTATTATTATTATTATTATTTTTGGGTTGTCTTTAACACGGTGTGATAAATGACAGTGTCGCTGGTCACCCCACTCCAAAGACAATACGCCTTCTTCTGGCTACACAACAGCTTCTTTTCTTTCAACAATTGAACCCTAATGCGTCCTAATGGGATTGAATTACAAGCCAATGTGGCCCGAGGGCACTTTCTGACAGCAACTCTTTTTCCTCCTTCACACTCAAACATCCCATAATGCACCTTTCATTCACAGGCTGACACTGACTCTCCTTTGTGCACTTTTATGCAGAATGTCGCGCGCATTCCCACCCGCAAACTAGGGATGTAACGATATCCAAAAGTCACGATACAATACTATCACGATATGAAGCTCACGATACGATAATTATCCCGATATTGTAGGGAGGTTAGCGATATTTAAAAAAAGGTCACAATGTTATCATTATTATTATTATTATTATTATTATGCTATATTGTTAATCCACGCACACAATCCACATATTGACTTGCTTCACAGGCATATTAGATTCCCCATTCATCTGACAATTAGTGTAGATTTTAAAACATAGAGGGTCAAAACATCCCCAATGAAATTAAATTGCACTAGAAAAACTAGCCACGAGAGGGTGCTAGAACCGCACAAATGAAAATCAACCTGACTTTTTTTTAACAACTGTTTTGCATTTAAATATTGTCAACATGACGACGACGATATGGTGGCAGTTTTAATATCACGATATCGCGATATTGCGCTTATCGTTACATCCCACCCGTAAACGGGCGTTGGATGTACGGTTTGCGATGGAGGGCGACCTTGCTCTTCTCACCCCGTCGCTCGCGTCCCGCCGACTCGCCTGCTCGGCGTTCAGCGAGCGCTTTAATTGCAAGCAGACCCGCAAGAAAATGGATATCGGGGGGGATCGAAATATGGCTCCATCTGGATCCCATGAGTCGATAAATGAATGCCATGTGATGCTGATTTTACACTTTACGCTTCAAACAATGACATGAATCCCCAGCCGGAATAAAAACGAGGTGCCCGCTTATATCGTCGTAAACTTGTCGGACAGTGAGAAAAATTCACAGCTCGGGGAAAAGCATTTGAGCTTTTCCGCTTTTGAAGAAATAAGGACGTTTGGAGGAGAAATAACATTGGGATGCATCCAAATACAAGCAGGAGCTCACAACATACTCAAATGTGTCAAAACAAGTATGGAAGGAAGCATGAGGAGCGTATAATTAGAAAGAAGGCGCGCTTATAAATGCTGCACATCGATGCAGGTGTAATTTGGAAGCTGCCGCTAACTTGCAGGGAGGAGTCGAATAAAGCTCAGACTGCTAATTACCGAGGTGGGTCTTGTTAATTAGTCACGCCTTCCCCTGCAACAAAAAGGGGCTCGATCAGCTCGGCAGCTTTGCGGGTTCGTGCTGCAGCAGCATTGTGGTTTTTGGATGATTGCAGTGACCCCATGTTTTGTTAGGTCAGGTCTTAAAAAAAAAAAAAAAAAAAAAAAAAAACCTTTTTCTTTATCTAGGAAAAATAGTGCCATCCTGCATTTTACTTTATAAAAACTAGAGCCGTCAAATGATACAGTTTTTTAATCAGATTAATCACTTAATTAAAATGGCTTCTTATCAATATTTTTTGCCCACCAAATATGAAGAGCAGAATGATAATTCTTTCGACATTTACGAGGACATCTTCAACATTTTTTGATCCACTGCACACTCTGATCCTCTTTTTCTCATCAGTTAATTACTTGCATAATTTAAAATAAAAAAAAAACAAAACAAATGACAAGAACAAATATTCTGAATGTCATACGCAAACATTTATTAAATGCTTTACTTTAATATACGTAGTTATATTTATTGTTCAAACATAACCTATACTACCTTTAACATAACCATCAACTGTCAAAATAAATGATAATCTGTGGTCAAAATTAATAGCGCGATTAATCTACGGTAATACATGATTAATGTAATTTTTTGTGATTAATCAATGAGTTAACTCTTTAACTTTGACAACTCTAAAAAAAAAACCATACAGTAATAAAATTAAATAAATGTAAATGAAACAGTTGTGCATCACGTTTTAGACATTAATTCAATGAGCATTGCGGTCTTGGCCACCAGAGGGCAGTATAATACATACAAACTTACTGCACTTCATTTCATAGCTCTTTTTTGTTTGTTTTTGCAGAGGATAAAGAATATATGCCTCTTAGTATTGCTGTATGCTTTGTCTTAATGTGCTACTCGTATTCAAACAGAAGTTCTATAAAGTTTTAATGTCCCGCGACATCAATGCTAGTTTCATTAGCCAATGTATGTTAGCATTAAACTAGCGGACTTGTGTTAATAAATGTTATGTGGTTTAGTTCAATACAAACATGTAATTATCTTTATTTTATGTTTAATATAGAAGAAAACGTCAACCAGACGTTTTCAAAACTATGTTTTCGAAATGTGTTACTAGCCTGCCTGATATTTATACATGGAAAGTGCTTTTTTTTTTTTACAACCACTTGTTTTGGGCTTAAAACAAAATCTGCTGTCTTGTAAAAGAGGGCGAAACAATAAACATTTTGGCTACAGTTTCAGGCTTGTCAGAAGTCCGCAATCCACAGAAATCGAGTTTCTGTCTAAGATACGAAGAAGTTGCGGAGGACGTGCAGGTCGATGACGTCACATTGCGGGAACGAAACCGGGCAAAAAAACAAAGCCCGCCTTCATCTGTGATGCTTTCACATGTGTCGAAACAACCAAACGATTAGCTCTGTGGCAACCCGCTGCCCCCCCCACCCCTTTCTGCCTTCGCGTTGGGTTCGGCGGAGCCGCTCGACTTGCGCATGGAAACAACTGCGGCTGGCTGTGTTTGCTTCTGATGGAGGCCACATGACAAGAAGAGGTCACGAGCGCCGAGAGAGTCAGAAGGCGCCGTGTGTGATCTCGCCACACTCCTTCTTAATGCACTTTTGATGTGGCCAATTCCTACCTTTAACTTATTTCAAAAGAACCCCACTCTCACTCACGGCTTCGGCCGACACTTTCTTGGATCATAAAACATCAAATAATGGGCGGCGGAGAACCTGCACTTTTTTCTCCTTCTTTTTTTTTTTAAATTGATCAATGTGGACTTCCTGCGCTCTCTCGGAAGAGAGGAAAAGGGCGGCGGGGAAGCAGGATGGGGGAAGAGATGTGTGAAGGAGGGGAAGTGAGGGGGGGTGAAATATGAGCCGGAGCCTGTGTCGCATTAGCCTTCACAGGCGCTGTGGCAGACGCACTGGCACCACAGAGCGACGAAGAAGACAACGGCGGCGATGGCTAAGGCGGCGGGTGGGTGGGACGAATATCCTACTATGGAAGGAGGCACGCAAAAAAGACATAAGAACCCTTCTCTTAAGATAAACAGGAAGTCACACTTTTTTGCTTTGAAACTACTAATCTTGATGAAAATGGAAGAATTTTAGAGGACCTGAACATGATCCCAGTGGCACTCCCTGAACTCGTTAAAACAGAAGCTGTAGACATATCTATCTTGAAGGGACATATGGAAAAAGACTTCACACCCATGCCTGAAAATGGTTTCAGTTGGTTTATCCTGTAGAGAATTCAACAATTTCAAAAATAATAATAATAATAATAATAATAAAAATAAATACATAGAAAACAAAATATACACATTTTAGTGTTCCTAAACTAAAGTCTAGTGCCCTAGAAAAAATTTACCACCAAATTTTGGTGATATGTTTATTATAAAAGCCCACACGAAAGTCTTAAAAAGCTGCCAACAAACAGGAAGTCCACAGTTTTAGTTTGAAGTGATATATCCTGATGATATGACATGAAATGTAAGGGCTCCAAACATGATCTCAGTGTCATTCGCTGCATAATTAGGGACAATTTACCCCCCATTTACACAGAATTTGATTGTCGTGCTTGTCATGAACGCTCGCACATAAGAAGGCTGAAAAACCCATGCTGAGAAAGAACATGAAGTGGTCCATTTTGGTTTAAGGTCATTTAGCTTAAAGAGGAAGTTGTTGACAATAATGTTGTATGTAACCTCACTAGTCTAACTATGGCATTCTGATTAATATTACATTTGTGGAATATGACTTATGAAGCAAAATGCATCAATTTTTATCCATCTCAGGGGGCGGGCCATTTTGCCACTTGCTGTCGACTGATGATGACATCACAGTTGCTCAGGCCTCAGGCAACAAACAATCACAGGTCACCTGTTTTGTGTAGCTGAGCTATGATTGGTTGTTACCTGAAACCTGAGCAACTGTGATGTCGTTTTTCAGTCGACAGCAAATGGCAAAATGTGACAATGATAAAAACGGTTGGATTTTGCTAGTTAACTCATATTCCACTAACATAATATTAACCAGAACATCGTATTTAGACTAGTAGGGCTGCATACTTGTAGAACACATCATCAAGAATTTTTTATGGGGGTTGACTTACTCTTGAAGGAAAATTTATATATTTTAGGAGTCCCAAACGTGACCCCTGTGGCACTCCTCTGAAAAAATAAATAAATAAACTTGCTCATACAAAGAATACGTTTGATTTGAAGTGATAAATGCTATTTTAGGGCTGCCTAACACAAAAGTATCGGCAGGAATGCCGACGCACGCTTGGCCCCGCCCTCCAGGTCTGCGTCTGAGTCACCTTTGTACCTGCGCCTCACACATCATCACACACGTGGCCGCTCGGCTTGTCATCCCGCGTGCAGGGTCACGGTCAAGCCGGCGCTCTCTGGTCTGTGTCATGTCGTCTCCATGCTCTGTAATTTCCTCTATTTTATTTTTTTTTCCTTCTCTCCCCCTCCCCTTCGCGTCTTTTCCCGTAAAAAGAATGCGTCTCCTGTCGCTGCACCGACAAAACCGTCAGAAGGCCAAACGGCCCATTTTGCCGGCTGACTCAGTTATGAAGCATTCCAAGAATTTCGCAACCGTGACGCCACCTTGGGGAACGCCATCGATACGCATCATGGCGCAACTTCCTGCGTGGTCACGTTCAAACATCTATTTTGATTAACCTGAAGTGCTGCCTCCGCAAGTGAAAATTGTTTTGATTTTGCTTTGGTGCTATCAAGGAAAATTCATGATCACGACAAGTACGAAGTGTGGAATATGTGAGCATATATGAGAGCAGGGAAGAACTCGCCTTTATGATGGGAGCAGGCAAAGAGGAGAGACGGAGCGTTGAGGAGTGGAGGGAGTAATGAGTAGGTCTGCTCAGGACAGAGAAGGCGACACAGGGAAGAGGGATGGGGGGTGGGGGGGTTGAGCGTCTCCAATCGTCTCCGCCGTGGCTCCTCTTTGGCGTCTGTGATCCTCGGACCCTTCACGCAATCTCCCTTATTACAAGGCTTCTCCGTTAGGCGCGGGCACCACTACAGGGAAAAAAACCAAAAAAAAAACGGAGCAATTACATTTAATTAGGTTGCAAAGAGCCTATAGGTCGCTTGCACATGTCGTCACTTCCGCCTCGGATTTCTTGTAGTCGCCATGCTGGGTGGCCTCCATTTACGTAGCGATTCGGTCTAACACGTATCTATCACGTTTGTTTTCTGCGTTTAAAATGGTACATTGTTGCTGCATCGTTGGCTGTTCGAACAAAGCCAAGGGGGAAAATGGTCGGTCTTTTTTCCGAATTCCGAAAATAATTAGGAACCAGGGCCTGGAGACAGAGGAGTGCGGACTCCGGAGGGAAGTCGTTACTTTGGGCTCGTGTGTGCAGCCATCACTTTGTGAGCGGTAAGCTTGTTTACCTTTATTTAATGCATGAGGATTAATAACGTTTCGACCGCCCATATATGGGCAAGTTGCTTATGTTTTGGATTCATGAGCAAGCAAGTTCGGTAGTACAAGCTGGCTAGCGGACGTTAGCCGAAAGCTAACATCGAACATTTTCACCCAAGTAGTGCCAGTGCAAAGTGTTTACTGCTGAAATTGGATTGATTAGTCTTGGGCTTTTAATGCCGATAACATGTTTTTTGGTGGCAAAATGTAAACTTGGAAAAAAAAGAGACAGAAGGGGCTGATGCAAGAAAACAGACCCCCGGGGGTGATGCAAGAAAACAGAACCCGGTAGCCTACACATCATGCTAAAGAACTTATTCACGGCCACCCTACTGCGGTAAAATAACCAGTCTTTCCATATTTTATTTGTTTATATATTTGTTTATTTTAACAGGTCGCCCTGCGCCCGTTTTTCTGTCCAATCATCCCGACTGGGCTCCAACATTAAAGTTGGGTCCCAAGTTACAACATCTATGTCTCAGCCCAGTCGGTGCCAAGATATGAACGTGCACAGGAGAGACAAGCAAAGAAAAGACGACTCGAAGTGGCAGAGAGTTTGTTGCAGTTATGCAGCCAGATGGCTCCAGTAACCTGTACCCTCAAGTACTGCTGACATCATTGACTCTGGTATGCCACTCAGAATTCATTACATGATATATTGTATGCATGAGTGAATGTATGTGTTTGTTTGTGTGTGTACACGCACCTTATATTTTAGAGACATTTGGAAGTGTTTATAGAAATAAGTATTTGCCTGTAGCAATGTTCATACATTAAAAAATGCAACAAAATGTGTACATTTCTTTTACACTGACAAAAAAACTATACTACTTTACTATATTAAACCTATTACTGGTACCGTTTTTTTTTGTGATTTTTTTTCTTTATTTTTTTCTTTAGGGATCTCATGCCACACCGACTTGATTGCCAATGACATGATGGAAACGAAGGCGAGCATCAAAGCATTGGAGGAGGACAACATGCGACTGTTTGTTTGGCGCTAATAAAGGCAGCGTTTATACAAATTCTATTGTTGGGTTTGTTTACAAAGCTATACATGATACAAATGACAGGATTTGACTCAATGTGCAATATGGTCCCTCTTAAAGTAATGGCATAAATCTCTATTATTTCTAAAAGCACAAAAAATGAAGTGAATAATGATTAGATGTAGTAATTTCAGGGTTAAAAATTGAACTGTTAATTAATGTAGTTTATTTTAGCACAGGTGCCTACCATCCTGAGATGACGGTATGATGTAATGTTGATGGGGTACGCAATGACTTTCATTATGCTATGTACAGAGGAAAAAGTTGCTCTTTTAAATTTGTTTAATGTAAGACAAGTACCAGTACTGTGTTACAGTTTTCCCAATAATCCTTGTTTCACACTTGTCACAAAACCACTGTCCTTTTGGCAGTCTAGATTGGCACACTTCAAGTGATATCATTTGATTTTACAATCTGCTGCAGCACAAAAAACTACTTTATTCCGCATCTTTGAAGTACATGAGCAAGTGGTAGGTGACAGCGGCTGAGCAGGAACACTGGAAGTCCACTGCTGATCTAGTAAATGCTCTCCCGAGCAGTTCAGGTAAGGAGGGGATTTTGGGAAAAAAAAAAAAACTCTGGCTTTTCCAACTGGCCAAAACGAGCGATCTGGGTGGACTCGCTCAATCACACTTTGTCCACACCACAAAGTCGCAGAAGTCCTGTCCAGTTAAACTCATCTGTGCCTGAATCTGAAAATATTACAAACATTGTAATGAAAATATGAAACATAGAATTAAATAAGAAACTACAAAAAGTAAAGCCATACATACCTGGTAATACTATTGGTGTTGTCGTGACAAGTGATGGGAATTGTTGCCATCTGGCACCAGACAGAAATTGGGTGTTGTGACAGCCTCCTTAACCTTGAGATCATAAGAAAAGCTGTCAGTATGCTCAGTAGTTACCATGAACACGTTTTATTGTACTGGAAACTGAAACTAAAAATACGTCCTCTGAGAGTGGTTAACCTTAACCATTTAGAATAAGTTGATTAAGTAACATGTAACTAGTGAAAGGGTAGCATTAAATTTAATTAAGCCACGGGGAGGCTGTGCAGTTACTTTTTATTCTTATACGCTCTGCCATATTTGCCTGTTATAAAATTATTAGAAAAACCACATCAGGTAAAGCCAGCTGTGCATGTAAACACAATGATAACAGGAAGCCTGAGAACAAATCAACATTTTTGTGTGCAGAATTACCAACACCATGTGGTTTACTTACGTGCAACAGCAACCGTTTCTTCTGATGCGATGTTAAAGTTTACACTCTGTATCCACCCGCTTACAAAATAATTGTAAGCCTCCAGGGATTTGTTGGCGTGTTATGGAGCATGTTGTCAACACGAGGTAGGGAAAGATGTCCAGAGATGTCACATTTGGCCAGCAAGCTTTCTCCGTCAAAAAAAAAATCACCCTTGGTCAGGACGTAATTAGGATCAATCCCGCCACACAGAGACACCTTCTGCCTGTATCGTTGTTTTTGATCTTCCGGTAAATCGTGAAAATACTGCGAAAATTACATCAGGTTGATAAGCTCTACCGTGTAACTCGCGAGTGTACCTTGTGAACCGGCGGACACCCAATATGGCGCCCGAAGGAAAAACTCCCATGATGCATTACGATGTGCAAGCGACCTATAGGGCGAGTCTGCCCCATCCTAAAAAAAAAAAAAAAAAAAAAACCTCAAGAGAAGCGCAGACTCCAGGTAACGCGACGGGGGAGACTTCAAAGGCGCGCGTGCAAATTACTGCGCCATTAGTGGAGTCACCACAGAAGCGCTGCGAGGCCGCCGCGTCATCGCCAAGGAGAGGGAGACGTCGATTTGGACAGACGAAAACAGACAGCGCCTTTCTTAAACATTGTTTGTGCAGCATGGGGGAAGCTTTGAGATATTAATGAGTCACCGCTGGCCTTGACATGCCCAAAGATTCATCCAAATTTTGTATCTGGGTGAAAAGTTAGTTTAGCTACTTTAGGGGACCCGAACATGAGCCTTGTGGCACACCCTTGGGCCCAATCAACAATTGGTGGAAATGGACTGCGTGCCAGGACTCTCAGAAAAAAAAAAAAAAAAAAAAAAAAAGTCTCAAGAATCAATTCCTCAATATGAATCGGAAGTTGGCTGTCTTTATTGAAGCAATTTATCTCAATCAAAATGTAAATCAAAATGACTTTTGATGAAAAAAAACAAAAGCTATAGTATGTGAAAATGATCGCTAAGTTGGCAGTGTTGGTTTGAAGCTATGAATCGCGATGGAAATTGAAATACCTCGGTTTGTCTTGAGTCCCAAATCCAAGCCTGGGTTGGGGGGGGGGGGGGGGGCACCACCTGGCGAGTTGAAAACAAAATGGGCCCAATTAACACAGAATTTGGTGGACAAATATATCATGAAAAGATGCACAAAAAGTCTCAAGAAAACATTACCTACAATGAAAAGGAAGACGGCCATTTTGCTTTGAAGAAATGTATCGCATTGAAACGTGTTTCTTTCAGGACTCATGAACCTGACGTGCAACATCACTACAAATAAAAAAAAAAGCATCCAATCAACACAAAATTCAGTCAATGTCTATAGTTGAAAGAACATACAAAAAAAAGTCATACCTGAAAAATTGAGGGTTGAGTTTTATTTTAGGGGTTGTAGGAATAATTGTGTTGTGGAAAGGGTGCGGAAAACCAAATAAATAGAGAAGGTGAGGAGAGGAATCTTCAGAGAGTGCAGGAGTGAATTCTATCAGTCAGTTTTCTCCTCGCGAGCCCTGAACTGAGTGTCTTCTCTCCTTTTTTGTGTCGTGTTTAATTTGATGTCAAACAGGTAACCCTGACAGGGGTCCTGAACATGATCTCATTGGTACTCTCATTCTTTTGTTTTTTGTTTTTAAAGGGTAAATAAATTTGGTGAACTAATAAATAAATATTAGTTAGAAGCCATGCAAATAAACAAAATAAATAAATCAATATGGTAAGCAGGAAGTCGGCCATTTTGATTTGAAACAGCTTGTCCCGTTGAAAAATTTAGGGCCCTCGAACCCGACCCCAGCGGCACACCTTGGATTGTTATTTGGTCCACATGTCCATCTGAAAACACACAAAAATATGATACTCATAAGAGAATCACACTATCCATTTGTGTACTCTGAGATTCTCTTGAATTCTACCTCATGATTTCTCCAGTAACTTACAACTAAGCACTATATAAATAAAGATGACTTGACTTGACTAATGCTGCTGACTCACCCTTCTTACTGAAGTGGAACATTTTCCCTTTTAATGCTATTAGATGAGGCAGAGTGACTCCACACAGGTGAGCAACACATCATTATGAAAATGTGATATTATTGGGAGGCTGGAACGAATTAATAGCATTTCAATTCATTTTAATGGAGGAAATTGACTTGCTACATGACAAAATTGATATTGATGACATATTAGCATTGTTATTAGCATTTGTCACTTGTCGTCCTGTGGCCAAATGTTTCGGTTTGTCACGTTCCAAAGCATCTAGCACTCACGACAGCCTGGCCTGTGCGCTAACGCTTCTTTTCTAGTTAAGCGTGGCTCCATCCAGCAAGGCCCTGGTCCATTTTTTATTTTATTTTTTTTCCGCACCACAAATTGGTTTCATGCTGCGTCATGATTTACTGTCTCCGTTACGGTAATCACTACCAGATCCGCGCTCACCGTGGACGACACCAGCGGCTGCTGGAAACTTTGACAGACGGTCGTGTCGCGCTGGGCCGGGCCGGGCCGGCTGTTGTCGCCTGTGTCACCAGCAGCGGGACGGGCCCACCTCAAGATCCTCGCCAGGCTGAAAGAAATCCAGTGCGCTGGATTAAGCGTTTCCCTCTGTGTGGTTAACAAAAAAAATTGGTATCACATTGAATTTAGCAAGGGGATCGTATCAAAACAGTGTAAATACACTGGATTGAATAAAAAAAAAAAAAGTCTACACACCCTGTGCAAATGCCAGGTTTTTGCTCTAAATCCTTTGAAAAACATTTTCTGCTTGTACCAAGCTAATTTTTTGAGAAGGGAAGTAAAAATAAGCAACTGAAATAATGCAGTTGCATAAGTATGCACACCCTCTTATAGCTAGACTGAGTGCAATTTCTGGAGAAATTGCATGGGAATGCTGAAAGCTGAATGCTAAAATTTGAATACATGTAGAATGCTTATGAAGTAAACTGAGAGATACTAACTGTGCCACCGAGCAGTATCAGACACCTAGTAATGATGGTAAGTTAAATGTACGGAAGTGGGCGTGCAAGTTGATACTTAGAAAAGTTCAATGTCTGTCCCATTGAAAATGAATGGGGAAAAGTTGATATTAAAAGTTAAATTGTGCAAATACTGTAAGTAATGTGGAATCAGATTATATATACCCCGGGAGGCTTGAATTTTTGAAGCAAGTTGAAATTTGAACAGTGTAAATTAGAATTATTATGTGAGAGTTGTTACGCGGCAAAAAAAAAGTGTGGAGAATAAAAATCACAATAACATACGTGGGAATGCTCAGCATTCCCACAACTAGCATGTTGCTGTCTTCAAGCATGACCAGTCACCTTTAAAGTCATGTTAAACTGAAATCAGCACACATCTGCCATTAAAGTACATCTTCCACCCCCTTTTGAAATTTCAGTTGTTCTAGTTGGCTTTTCCTGACATTTTTTATTGTGTTTATTTTTGTTTTCTAGCAGAAGCATGAAGGTAGTGTTACTACTATTTTGAACTTTTCTTTTCTTTTTTCTTTTCGTTTTTTTTTTTTTTTTAACGTTTTTTACTGTAAAAACAAAAAAAACAAAAAAAAATACTATTTTGAACTTTTCATAATTCCGTCCATAAGTAAGGCTCCAAAGCATGATGTTTCTACTAACATAAGGTTATACCGGGTATTATATTTGAAATCATTTATCTTGGTTTTGTTTTTTAACATCACAAACACATGGCAATTAAACAGGGGTGTGTAGACTTTTTATATCCACTGTAAATATGCCCACTCTAAAAATTAATGGACGAGCAGCAGGATATATCCTGAAAAAAAAAAAAGGTTATTCACATCAAGTAATGTTTAAAAAAGATATTTTGTCGAAGACATATTCGTATTTATCCGGTTTATTTTGTGAAATATCCCGGCATCTCACCGTCTTTTTTTTTGGAGCAATGCTTATGAAATGTACACTATATATGAACAGCTAACGTTTTTACTTTGGTCATTTGGAGACAAACTGAAAAAGACTCCAAGTCTTCAGGTTAGCATGTTTGTGATTCACTTGTCGTCTTTTGACAATTTCATCTTAAACAAGGTGTCAATAAGTTCCCAAACGGCATGTTGTCAATATTTCTACCATTTCCCTCCAATAAGAGAAGCAAGCAATGTCACATGGTTTTGGTTCACTGGGGCTTTTTTTTCTCTCGTGCCGAACCAGGTGGGAACCAAGTCAAGTTTATGGACACATTAACTGAACGGGTACCAAAATAAATGAACGATCGGTGCGAAAAAAAAAATAAAAAATCGTCATCGTCCCTGTTTTTGACAGTTGAGAGCATGCGGCGTTAAATTATCTAGTCAAGCGTTTCCATTGGTCACACTTTGAGGGAGGCATGAGGCAGAACCACAAATCTCTTACTGGACTGATTTATGCGAGTGTCACATAAATATGATGCACTTCCTTCCCAAAAAGGAAATGCACAAGCATATACTTTTGTGGGCCTCAGAATTGGGGAAAAGTGTTCAGCGTTTGATCCTAGCCATGAAAATGTGACGAGTGACTTTAAATGACTTCTTTGAGGATGTCAATTTCCTTTCATGACAATCCCGACCCGTCAGTCGTAAGAGTTCAACCATGCAAAGCAATTTTCAGTGCTATGACATCACATGATGTTGAGCATGTTGTTTATTTCAAACATGTATTAAAAAAAAAAAAAAAAAAAAAAAGACAATTCAAGCAACCAAAACCAAACATGAAATAAAAGTAACAAAAAGAGGAACTAAAAACAGCGTTCAACCCAATTACATTGTCATATAAAATCTTAAAAGTTTCAAAATATATTTAATAATATAATACAAAACTATCGTTGATTTGTTTAAATTAGAATCAAAGTGAAAATAAATTAAAATTAGATAAAATAATAGATAATTTAATTTAATAGATTAAAATTAAAAATTAAAATTAATTGTGATTAAAGTAAAAAAGTAACTTATTAAAAAAATCATTAAAAAGGAACACTAATAAACAAATTACAAATTCATTCCATGTTTTATTTTTTAATGATAAATACATAATATTTGTATTAATTTAATTTTGTATTAATAAATTACATACAAATTCAACACTAATAAATAAATGCATTTTAATTAAATTTATTAGACTTATTTAACAGCAATACAAAAAACACATTACTAATTTAATACATTAAAATAATTATCAGGAATAAATACAATATTTATAATGACCTACTGTCATTCACTGTCAAATTATGTACTGTACACAAATGTATAAATACAAAATGATACAATAAAATAATACAGTAATGTAAAATAAAAAATATACATATAATTTAATGTATTAATAATAGTAATTTTATTAATTGAATAAATAATGTATTTTTTAAATTAATTTTACCTATGGAAAAATTAAATGCAAAGTCAACACTCATAAATGATAAATGTATTTTTTACCAAATATATATTATTTTATTTCATTTATTTTTTTCAATAATGCATTATTTTTCACTTATTTACTTAAATTAATACACAAAAATAAATAATATTGAATTTATAGAAGTTTATGTATTTTGACATTTTTAACAAACAAAAATAATTGTTTTATTTGTACTTCTGTCTTCTTGTAAACGTAATTTTATTAACATGATTGTATATTTTACAAATTGGAAACACAGTTGTGGAAGTGCGGCTCAGGCTGACACCCCTTGCGACCCCGCCCAACAGAATGACGAGATGATGATGATGCATGGATATCCATTTCATAATTCATATGACACCTCATGTATCGCGGTGAAACAAAATTGCCTTCAACTGGAAGCAATTTCAACCCGGGCCTGCTTTCCAAAACATCTTTGCGTTGGAGGATGCAAGTGGGCGTGGCTGGAAAAGCGCATCTCGCCATTCCCCGGCTGATAGCTCAAACGCGCGCCTGCGCGACAAAATAGAGCGCGGGCAGCACAAGCCCCCCCCCCGGCCGCATCGCGGGGACCACCGTGCTAACCCAGCACACGAGGTTTCCATTTTTTTGGCCGGCGAGGCGTGTGATTCATTCGAGCAAGCGGGCCCAGACAATGAAAGTGCTGATGTCGCTCGCATATTTTTTTTGACTCGATGACAGCTTGTCTTTGCCCTCAACAATTATCTCCACTTTTTACGATGAGGCGCTCGACACGCCCTTGTCACCACATTTCTGGCATATCGGCTTTGGGCTATTAATCGAGCGCATGATCGTATTCTGAGCGGAAATTTCAAGACATTTGAAATTCAAATGACAACGAGAAGAAGACGATTTCTCCCTCTCAGGTGAGCAAACGCGTCCACGTTGACACGAGTGGCAATTTTCATGCGGCTGATTGCTTTCGCTCCCATCAGTCATGTGGGAGGAAGCCCCCCCCCCAATCTTAACTCTTTGACCGCCAAAAACGTGTAATAACGTTTAGTGAAATCACGATGTATGCCGCCATAAACGTTAAGTGACGTCAACTACTTTTTTTTTTTTTTTTTTTTTGTGAATATATCAGTGGTCAGTGCAACGTCCAAGTGCAGCGCAGCCGGGTCAATGAGTTGTGAAATCAAAAACACCCACTATCTATAGCCAGCAGATGGCAGCGGTAGCTGCTCGGGCCCTAACTAGAGCTGCGAATTACAATGAAACATGACGCAATCTGATGAAATAGAACGTTTTCAAGGCTGACGTGAATGATCAAAGCCTTTGTAACATTAAACCTAATTTGACGGAGCGTCACTAAACCAAAAAATATTAGTATCAAAGTCACTGTTGTGGAGGAAATGTATCTTATCTTTTCAATTTTCGCTCACTCAAATGACCTATTTTCAAATGGTGATTACTAAAGAACGGAATCAGGTAGAAACATACTTCTTTCTAATGAAAGAATGGAATGTGATCTTTTATGTGGTACCCATGTTGTTTATGTAGCAAAAAAACCAACAAAAAAACAAAAAACACAATATTCTGCTGGCTTCGAAAAATTAGTTAAAATGCTCAAAATCCGCTGGCATTGGGGGTTGATTTTTAATAACGTGTGGCAGTAAAAGAGTTAATCCTCGCAGTCTCGAGGGCCCTCAAGGAGCCGTGTCGGAGCCACTCGCGGTCTCATAAGGATGGGAAAAGTATGGCCTGCTATGTTTTTTTTTTTTTTGGGGGGGACCCTCATTTAAACTGCCGCATTAATCCTGACACATTTTTACTTCTGATCGGCCACTGACAAAGTGAAGCGAAAACAAAATGAAGCGTAATGCCCTCACATGTGGGCAAGGAGAGCCGCAGTCATCTAAGTGTTTTCAGATGGTTATTGAACGTTCCCCTCTCAACTCATCCATCATCACAACTGCCCCCCTTCCAATCTCCCCAGAGCAGATTCTAGCCACAAGTGGCAGAGGCCTGCGTGAAGTGACCAAGGCTAATCTTAGCCTCCCCCGACAGCCTTCAATAATGCCGAAAGAAAACGCACGACGAACCGCAGATTATGTCTAGACGGGACCTTCATCTTCTCGCGACGGCTCCGTGTAAGAACTCGCAGACGGACGTCGCCGACGATCGCCCGCGGACGAACGGGGGAGCCTGCGAGCGGAAGACAACATTTGACGATCATCCGCGCTGACTTGATTTGACATCAGTGCTCAGTTTGGACATTTTCACAAAGGGGTGTACTCACTTTTGTTGCCAGCGGTTTTACATATCCATGGCCGTGTGGACAGGAAAATGTAAGAGGGTGGAAAGCTTAAACACAAATCAATATAAAGTATAAATAAAAGAAAAAGTTAGCATAGCTCAAAACGTAATACATTTTAATTTGTATACATTCATACCTGCACAATGTGTGTAGCAAATCCAGAATTAGTTGACTTGGCAGTCTGTGCTGGTTCTGCATTTTTATTTATTTATTTTTTAATTTTTATCTGATTTTTAAATTAATCTAATGTCATTGCATAGCGTTTTGTTTAATTTAATGTATTAATTTAGTATTTTTTAATTAAATTAAATGTTATATATATATATATATATATATATATATATATATATATATATATATATATATATATATATATATATATATATATATATATATATATATATATATATATATATTAGGACTGCACAATATATCGAAAAAATATCGATATCGTGATATTGGCCCATGCAATATGCATATCGCAAAGACATGCAATAAGTTTTCACGTGGAATTTGATGCTTTTATCTGAATTTGACCAGTCAGCCCCTAATTAAAATGTGCAACCACCATCCAATAGTTGAACATTATCGAGATGTAATTACAATTAATGAACTAAGAATATATTGAGCTTTCTTAGTTTGCTGCATGAAAAATTTTATTCTTTCATTAGATCATAAAAATGTTATTTCCTTAGGTACCTTAAATATCACCATAATATCACCATATTCAGTAACTATATTGCATGATATCCCAATATCATGCAGCCCTAATATATATATATATATATATATATATATATATATATATATATATATATATATATATACACACACATTTTTTTTTAATATAAAATATGTGATGCCAAAAACATTAACAATGTCATTTTGTGGGAAATTGTGTTGTGCAGTTTAAATAATGATACAAAAAATAATTGTAATAAAAAAGAATCTTGAGCATTTCCCAGTACAAGCTGGTCAAACGAGATGAGGTCAATGATGATGTTGACATGATTTAGCGAGCGACGCGCTCTGCCAATGTAAAAAATGATTTCTGTGGATACGCGATCCAAGACGCTTGAGGTCAGTACATGTTGTTTTTCTCTCGTTTACAGGTTGTAATTCCCCCCCCAAATGACATCAACATTCGACTGCATTGGAAATCTGGTATTTGATTTGAACCTCAATTGTTGTCATTTATCCGCTCATGGTCTTTGGCCCTCAAGCGAGCATAACAAGATAATAACACGAGCAAGTTTGTGGAACCAAAGTGGTAAATTGTGGTCTTCAGATATGTTGGAAATGTACAAAAAAAAAAAAAAAAAGAAGAAGCGAAGGCATCCTACAAAAGACTGTTGTTCCTACTTGTAATATTAAGACGTCTCGGTGCTTGAACGCTTGACAAAACGAGGCTCATTTTGTCAGAATGCGTGACCGCTTCCACGATAGGAAGCCACTCGATCCCACGGAGGTGGAAAAACAAAACAACATGACTTATTGCCTGTGATGAAGACCAACACGAGTCACACGATATCGACAGCAAAACGAAGCAGCATCCACTTGCGGCGAAACCCGCTTCCAAAAAAAATCTGAAAAGAACAATTTTCAATTTCTACGTGATTTCAACACTAAACTGATGCAAATACACTTCAACGCAATGGAACTAAAACTCAATTGTTCGAAAAAATAATAATAATAATATAATTTTTTTTTTTAAAAGGAGGTAAAAAAAAAAGAATGTTTCAAAAGTCTGCACACCCTCTTAAAACTCGAATGTGACTGTGCTCAGAAGGAATCAATTTCAAATTTGTTCACATTGAATGAGATCAAGCATTGTTAATGTTAATGTTCTAGTAGGCTTTTCCTGACTGCTATTTTGAACTGTTCATACGCTCTAAAATCAGTTGGGTCAAAAATAAACTAAGTTGGGTCAAAAAGGGACCGATTCAACATTTTGGGTGATTCAATTTAAAACAAAAAGTTAAAAAACACCATGGGCGCGACCTCATTATTTCAGTTTATATCAAAATAAATCTACTAAAAATCACTTTTAAAATAATCCCCAAAGGCTCATTCATTAAATTAATTACCAAAGACTAAAACGAAGGACATTTTTTCTGTAAGTATAGTTAGTTTTATTTTAGTTAGTTTGCTAAACATAAAATGTAATTTCCGTTAAGTTTTCTTTTTTAAAAAGCATCTTCGTTTTTATTTTGTCTAGTCAACGAAATTGTTTTTTGAGTTTTAGTTTTAGTTTTTTCGTTAGTTTTAGTCAACTAAAATAACCTTTAATAGCACCTGTGTTTTTCGACACCCTCCCTTCTTACTTTGACCATCTCCAAACCTTTTTTGTTCTTATTTTATTTGAACTGAGTCAAATGCCATTTTTAGCATATGTCGCGAGCCACTAAAAAAAAATGGACGGCGGGCCGCAAATGGCCCGCGGGCCGTAGTTTGGACACCCCTGCATGGCAAATGAATGACTGGATGGATGGTTGAGCTACAAAATAATAATTAGCCCCACGTACAACCCGAGCCGCCGTTCATTACGGATTCCACAGTATCAGTCACCAGGTAACGACGTTTAAGTTATATGTACGGAAGTGGGCGTGGAAAATGCCCGGTTTTTGTTACAAATCCTTTGATAAACTTTTTCTGCTTCTTCAACTTGTACCAAGCTCATTTTGTTGAGAAGGGAAGTAAAAATAAGCAACTGAAATAATGCAGTTGCATAAGTATGCACACCCTCTTATAACTACACTGGGTGCAATTTCTGGGGAAATTGCGTGGGAATGCTGAAAGCTGAATGCTAAGATTTGAATACATGTAAAATGCTTATGAAGTCAATTGAGAGATACCAACTGTGCCACCGAGCAGTATCAGACACCTGGTAATGATGGTAAGTTATATGTACGGAAGTGGGCGTGCAAAGTGATACTTGGAAAAAGTTCAATGTCTGTCCCGTTGAAAATGAATTGGGAAAAGTTGATACTAAACATTAAATTGTGCAAATAGTATAAGTAATGTGGAATCAGATGATATATACCCCAGGAGGCATGAAATTTTTAAGCTAGTTGAAATGTGAACATTGTAAATTGGAAGTATTATGTGCGAGTTGTTACGTGGCAAAAAAGTGTGGAGAATAAAAATGCTGAAGCATTCCCACATATAGACATCATTTCCGCTTTTAACTTTCTACAGTCAATAAAAGACACATTATATTGACGTCACTCACCATGCTAAATAAAGTTTTCGTTTTCCTCCTCGCTCCAAAAGTGAGCTTCCTTGCTGTGGCGCCATGTTTATTTTCCTCTGCATGTGTATTTCGCACGGATATAAACGCACGCATATATTTGTTGCAAGTGGCAATGTAAGATGGCCAACGTGCATACAAGTAGCTCCTGTTCTCAAAAAGACTCACGCAAACCCAAATTTTGTTCAAAGGAGTTACCCCAACCACATTTACATGAGCAAATATTTGCTTTCCAAAAGGGGTAACCCAGGGGTCTTATTCGGGTTTTTGCGCCTGTTTACATGGCCTTTTAAAACCCGAATTTTGGCTATAATCCGGTTCGAAAAAAGTTAGAGCTTGATGACAACGCACTGTGTCCTGCTAAGTGCAGTGTGAAAAGCACCTATGTACTACTGTACTTTGCTGAACAAATACTGTTTTGACTGTGACATACAGACAAGTGTCCAGACTTAAGACTCCATTTTCACAAACTACAATTAAGACTGAAGTGGAACCTATTGCTTCTAAAAATGGACACTTGGGAGACACATTTTCAAACGACCCCCCTTCTAAATGACAGTTTTTACAGTTTCTGCCTTGTGTAATGTAAAAGGCCCCCCTAGTCTGGCAAGTATATACCAAGAAAAACAACAAGAAAAAAAAACAAAACGCTAGTCTGAAATTCAAATTGCAGGTTTGGAATTAAGAATTCGTCTCTGGCGGGGCGTAAACATCCCAAACATTGCATTAAATGGTTGTTCTTTGGCCCTGCCAGCCATACAGTGGCAATCCAAAGTGTCCCAGACGCCACAGACACAGATATTAAAAAGCCATTGGCGTGGGCCGTAGATCTGCGCCGCTGATGTGTTACGCGAGCGACGAGGCGCCGATCCCACTGCCTGTCTTGAGCGACCATTACGCTGGGTTTCAAGGGCAAGACGTTTGGGGCTGCTGTCATCTTGTGTCGAGCGCACCGCAGGGACCGCGACGCGGTTAAAACGGCCTCGTAAATAAACACCGCACGCATGCGCCCGCGGAGGGGTGGGGGGGGGCGTCCGGGCCTGCGGTTTTAGAGGGGGCCTCCTCGCGACGCCCCTCCGTCCCGCCCCGTGCCAAGCGAGCGCCAGACCCGACGCTTGGGCTTCATAAGTCATCAAGCAGACTGATGGCCCTCATTGCGATACGTGCACTCCTGCCTCACGCTCTCACTCTTCCCTGGCTGCCACCATGACAGCAGTGATGGAAAAACTGAGGGGCGTCTCTGAAAAAAGCGATCCTGGGGTCCCGGCTGGAGGGCCGCCCCCTCCCTTGTTCCCCACCCCAGTGTCTGTCTCTGCCCTGTCTGTCTTCTTCTGGAGTGGGGACCACACAGATGTTCCAAACCACATCCAAGCAGTCTGGCTGGTACCCCCCCCCCCCCCCCCCCCCCCCCCACACACACACACACACACAGAGTAAGCTAACGACATGCCAGCAGCTAAACGGAGTCTGCCATGGCCAAGCACTAATCTTTGTTTAACTCATTCACTGCCATTGACGGAAAAATACGTCAAATGATACATTTTTGCTGGGCTGGCAGTGAATGTGTTAAAGGCAAGGGCCACTGGAAACTCTGGTCGACCAGCTCGGAGGCACACTTGCAATGGCAACTCATCACGTGGACTCGGGGATGAGCTCTCGCGTTGGAAACAAGGCGGTCAAGTGACTCCGCGAGGTTCCAAGGAAGCCGCGCTTTGATCCTCACCAAATGTGAATAACACATGGCCGTGCCAACGCGGAATCCTGGCCTGATTGCGTCAAAGTCCCTTAACTCAAAAGCTAACTTCACCAGCCCGAAAGGCGTCCATTCTGATTAGTTTAATTCTTTAAAAAAAAAAAAATGTTTTTAACCCTAACGTCACTGAACCTAAACTGCGCACGCACAAATCACTATGTAACCCCATTCACCCCGATTGGATCAATCAACCTTAACTACACTAACTCTACATGTAACTTAAAAATAAGGCTCTGCTGCACATCAACCATAGAACCAGAACTATACTAGAACTAGAACTGTACTAACTATAACCCTATTAAACTCTAAAAACAGTTGGGTCAAAAATAACCCAACTGTGGGTCAAAAATGGACTGTTCCTCTACTTGGGGCAATTTGACCCAACTTTGAATCAAGAAATCGGTCTTTTAGTGTAAAACAACTCGTAAATATTGGTCAGATCCTTTAATTGGGTCAAAAAAAAAAATAATTGGGTCACTTTGTATGAAACAACCCAGAAAGTTTGGTCAAATTAACCCACAACGTGGATCGGTCCATTTTCGGCCCATAATTGGGTTACTTTTGTCACGACTGTGTTTTGTTTGTGGCAAATGTCTGATGTTTGTTTTTACTATTTGACTTTATTTAAACTGATGCCAGATGCATTCGGCATGTAACTACAGTGTTTTTGTTTTATTTGAACTAATGCAATCAGCATGTAATCAGCAGCTCGTTCCAACTGCTGCGATTGGCTGGCAACCAGTCCAGGGTGTCCCGAGCCAGCTGAGATAGGCGCCAGCTCTCCCCCAAGGGACCCTTGTGAGGAATAAGCGGTCAAGAAAATGGATGGATGGATAGTTCCAACTGGTCAGAAGCTATGTGATGTCAGAAGCTATGTGATGTCAGGAATCTTTAATCTCTTTATCTGGTCAGAAGTCAATCAGTGTTAGCCGCGTGCCAGTCAGCAGCGAATCAGAGAAATCCATGTCAGTCATCGGGGCTGTTCGGTTCTTGTATCACTGATGACAGTATCTAGTCCACATTGCCGGCAGTAAATTCTAGTTATGGACTCCACCAAGTTTGCCCTTTGTTCTGTTTTTAACCTTGATGGAATGAATATCTAAGCGCAACCAAGGAACCGAGGAGGTCCGGTTTGGTGGTCACAGTATTGCATCACTTCTTCTTAAAGTTAAAGTTGAAGTACCACTGATTGTCACCCCCAGCTAAGTGCGGCGAAATTGGTTGTACGTTTGACTTCATCGAGCCCCGATCCTCATCTCTCAATGGAGCATTCAGAGCCCGAATGTGAAGCGGTTGGGATGAAAGTCAGAAACTCGAAAAATGAGACCATGGTCCTTAGTCGGGTAAGGTTGCAGTGCCCTCTCCAGGTCGGGTGTAGACTCTGCAGTGATGCGGACTCTGTATGGGTTTGTCGTGGTGAAGAGGGAGTTGAGCTGGGAGTCGATCTACGTTCCTAACCTCACCTATGGTCACGAGCTGTGGGTCGTGACCAAAACAACAAGATATAAAAGCGGCCGAAAAGAGTTTCCTCCGCAGATAGAGTTCGAAGTGCGGCCATCTTGAGGGATTCAGAGTCAAGTCGCTGCTCCTCTGCATTGAGAGGAGCCAGTTGAGGTGGTTTGGGAATCTGGTTAAGATGCCCCTTAGACGCCTCCCTAGTGAGGTGCTCCGACCACATCCCACTGGGACGACCTGGACACTCTGGTGAGACTGTCTCCTGACTGGCTTGGGAACACCTTGGATTCCCCCAGAAAATCTGGATGAAGTGGCTGGGGAGAGGGAAATCTGGGCTTTCCTGCTCAGGCTGCCTTGCGAGGCGACCCAGGATTGGCGGAAGAAAATGGATGGATGAACAATTCCAAAGAACTCCAACTGCACTAACCCTAAATCTAAATGAACTCTTTCCCTGCCAATGACGGCTATAGACGTCAATTTTAACCGGATCCTCACAGCGAACTTAACACCAACTCTACTAACCCAAACTGTACTATCCCAAATGGCAACAACACTAACCATAACCTAACCTCACTCGTCCTAAATGCACTAACCACAACCCTAAATTTGCTAACCCAAACTCATTGAAACCCAAACAAATCTAACAAGCCTCACTAGAACGATAACCCCACTAACCCATGATAACTAGCCAACTTTCGCCGCAGCACACAACACACATCAGGAGCATATCTCAGCCTGTGTTATTTGAACCAGCTACCGTTTTAACACACCCAAAAGCGAGTCGAACCCAACAATTACTCATCTGGTTACGCGGGCGTGCGCGCGTAACCCGCTCGAGCGCGAGGCGGGTGTGGGAACGAGCGGTTTCGAACGACATTGGCACAAATGGCGGTTTGGGAGTCAAACGCTCATTTGGAGAAAACGATGCGGCGCGCACACCTCGGGGGCTCGCCCCAGCGGCCAAACCGCACGCCGTTTAAATCATTTCGCCTTAATTGCTTTCTAACAAGGCTGCCTACTGCGTTGACATTATCCGTTAACGCCGCGGACGCTGAGAAACGCCGGCAGCCGGGACAAGTCTGGCCACGTAACAAGCGTGACACCCAATGAGGCTTTTTTTTGTTTTTTGTTTTTGGTGAGAAACTCCCATCATGTGCCCTTGTAAAAAGCAACAAGGAGCGAAAAGCATCAGCACCCTATTAAAGCGGAGGCCTCATGTCTGGAATAACGTCGCCGCCGTGTCCCTAATCGACTCGGCAACGCAGCGCCAGATCAGATGCGACGTCGCATCGGGGGCGCGATGCGACGTGGCACAAGCACAGCCGTTCATTATTGGTGGGGGGGCAGATGCTTTACTGGGCGGGGTGCCATCGCAATGACTACGTGCATGTGGGGGAAGGCACGTCAGTCACTCGAACCGTCTATTCGGTTTGTTTCCCACACGAGCAGCAATAATGCTGAAATTGACCCTTTATTCAATAGTGAAAGGAATAGAAAAATAATCTCACATTTGATCGCTATATTGTGTAATTGCGTTCTTGACATCTTGCTGATATTCACTAAGTATATTAAAGGGATACTTTAACAATTTTCAGCAAAGAAAATTCATATTTTGTACAAAATGAATTTGATAACTTCATTATTTTTCATGTTCAATTAGTACCTTTAAAAAGTAATTTGTTTTCTTGCTGTCGACTGATGATGACATCACCTGTGCTGAGGAAGTAACGACCAATCATGGCTCACCTGTTTTCTGGGTTTGGTCAGTAAACTGAGCCATGATTGGTCGATACTTACTTCCTCAGCGCAGGTGACGTCATCATCAGTCGACAGCAAGTAGAAAAAATTGAAAGGTGCTAATTGTACATGAAAAATAATGAAGTTACCACATTAATTATAGACAAAATATTAAATTTTTACTGCTGAAAATGGCTCAATGAGTCAAGTATCCCTTTAACACATTCACTGCCAGCCCAGCAAAAATGCATTATTTGACGTCTTTTTCCGTCAATGGCAGTCAATGAGTTAAGATGAGATGTAACCAAAATTGACGGATTTTTAAGCAAAATTTGCCTTAAAAAAAGAAAAAAGGAAAAAAAGGATGCTGCAATATAATCACAAAATATATTGCCACATTGTGTTTAACACATTCACTGCCAGCCCAGCAAAAATTCATTATTTGACATCTTTTTCCGTCAATGGCAGCCAATGAGTTAATATATACATTATTTTATTTCGTGGAGCCGATCAATGACGTCATTGATCATTCCCGATCCAGCCAATCAAATCAGTGTAGTCTAATAACATTGTCAAAAAATATATAATTTTTTTTTTTTTTTTTTTTTTTTGTCGGGCCCAACTCAATCATCCGGCTAATTTGATCTCCTTGTATACTTTAAATCGATGGGCTGATTAACTCACAGTCATTTTCACAGAAGCAATCCCCTTCATTCCCTGACTGATTTTGCAAAGCCCACAAAATATTCGGTTCTATTTCTACAGAAACATGGAACCTACCAAAAGAAAGATTAAAGTCTTGTCTTTCATCAGGAAAAAAAAGTATATTTCTATCTTTTTCAGTTTTGCAACAATTAGCATTAGAATATAGCTAAGTTTCCTCATTATTCACAAATGTAGTTAGAATTGTGAGTATTTGAGCTTTTTTTTTCAACATGGCCCTGGTTGAGCTCCTTAGATCTACTGCCACCTGCTGGCTGTTTGTGTAATAACGACATTTTTCTAATTATTTATTTATTTATTTATTTATTCATTTATTTTAAAATGTTTTTTTTTTTAAATCACTCAGTCACTCACTTACACATGCTTACATCACATAAGCCACACATGGTCTCCCAGGCGGAGAAGTGAACCCACGCCAACCGGCACCGAAGGCAAGTGACGGTACCACTCCTCCACCTGGAGCCCTCTTCAACCATTCTTTGCAGTTGAGTGGTTGAGAGCTCTAGCATAAAAAAAAAAAAAAAAAAAAAAAAAAAAACACACATATAAATACGTCTTTGGGACACAAACATTTAAAATAGAACGTATTTATACGTTTTTGTGAGCAAAGGAGTTAATCAGTTATCAGAATTTTATTCAGCCAAATATCAGAAGCATCACTGGCCGAAAAAACAAACACAAAAAAACAACGGTTAGCACCTACTTTTTAGATTGTGCAGGACACAAGTCGCCAAACACCACTTAGAAGGGCTGCAGGGCCGTTCAAACCCAGAACCTCACAGCTGCAAAGCAGACATGCTGTCCACTAGTATGCCGTTCCGTCGCTATCCATTCAAACAGGTAAAAAGACATTTCAAAAAACATTCGTCGAGCCTTTTGAATTTGCCCGAACGAGTTTGCGCCCCCTCAAGATAGCTTCGTCTGCGGCCCGCCGTGCGCCTATTTTTGTCAGGCCTGCTCTTAAATAGCTGCAGGAAATGAGCAGATGATGATGGACCTCGACATCTTAACATACCCTCTGCTTAAGCGGCACCCTGACCCAAAATAGAAAAAAGAAAAAAAGAAAAAAATGGATGTCAACACTATCACACAGGATGCAAAAAAAATAAAAAGTAAAAAAGTGAAGTTTTATTCATATGTAGTATTTTCCCACAAGTCAAGACAGAATAAAAAGACAGTCGCTAAAAATCATATACTAAATGTGATTTACGGCTACGTTTTGGGTCCAAGAGAATTACCGGCATCATCGCTTACAGCATGTCCCCATTTAGTGGTTTCATAAAAGCCACACAATATATCTTGTGCAAGTATGCTACAACGTCCCACCGGAGCGCGAGCAAATATTCACTTTAGCTCACACAAATCCACACATTTGTCTTTTTTTTTTTTTTTTAAATCTATTTTCATCACTCCACATTTGCCGCCTCCACTTGCATGACATCATCACTTGTTCCTGTGGGTTACAGGCGCCATCTAGTGGTCATCTCGGGGAAACGGCAGCATCCGCATGCACGACGAGATGCACAGTAAATAGTAATTGTATATAAATGTTTAATGTATAAATGTCATTTAGTATTTAAATAAATTATTAATACCCTGCAACAACAACAACAAAATAAAAAAAAGCTACATTTATTGAAAATTAATGTGACAAATAGCTTTTATTTAGTGTTTTTTGAAACTATTTTTAAATTAATAGGCTTATAACAAATATGCAATATATGCAAATATATAAAAATATGCAATATTTTTATTATGGCCTTACTATAAGAAATGGTACACTTCTTAACTCCAATATTTAACTTAATATTATGAAATTAGCATATAACAATACTTTTAATACATTTTGAAATATATATTTATGGAATTAAAAATGATCACTAATATCCTCTCATAAATACAATATGTAGTCATTGTATTTACTGTATATTGAATAGTATTAATCAAATTATTATTACCTTTCTTTGATGATTATTGTGAGGCTCAAGGCGTCCATTTTTCCCTGTATAGATGAGAGCAAAAGGCAAATTGCATTAATTCAGTCACAACACATTTTAAAATGGTTTTTGGTATAAACGTCCAATATAAGTGAAAATCTTTTCATTTCTGTGCCTTTCTGTGACTCTTCCAATCTCAGTTGCAACTTGCAGATGACACTATCGATGTTCAGGGTTAATCTTGAACCAGGATGTTCGCCGAGGGCGCCTTGATGAGATTCAGCTGCAGTCACTGCAGGTCGCGTTTGGATCTCCAACCCCATCTGTGCCACCTGAAATCCGATCGGACCACAGGCAAAATGTAATAAGCGAGCGATGATGTGCAGAGCGGGCCCGAGCGCAATCTGCGAAAAGTGGGAGAGTCAAATCGATCAGTGGGAAAATTAAAAAAACCTCTGCATGCCCCGAAGACGACTCACCGAATGTTTATGAATTGGATTTTTAGCGCGCGTGATCAACTTATGGCCCTTGGGAATGTTTTGATGAATTTAGCATTGATTGGGAGCATTTAAAGACTCCGTCAGTCGCATCGCCTGTCGACAGGGTGAAGAAGAAGCCCCGCCCCCATCCCAAGGAGGAAAAAAAAAAAAACACACACAAGGTGAAGTGATGTTTGTTCTTAACTCATTCAGTGCCATTGACAGCTATACACGTCAAAGTAGGGCTGTGCAATTAATCGAAATTCAATTATAATTTCAATTATTACACTCCACAATTACAAAATCAGCATAATCATAAACTAAAAAGACTATTGTGTTGTTTAAATTTATACATTTGCACCTTTTTTAAATTTTAAAATAACTAATTTGATATTTTTTTTCATCCAAAAGGAACTTACATAAATATAGTGTTTCAAAGAATTTTATTTGTCTTAATATTTTTTTTATTTGTTTTTTATGTTTAAAAATTTTCTTGTTTTGTACCAATATATATATATATATATATATATATATATATATATATATATATATATATACATATATTGCCCTACTGCACAGTGCATATGCTGCACTCCAACTTTCACGTTTTTGCCAACATAAATAAATATATATTATCATAAATGATGTTTGGTCCAAAACTTAATTATAGTGTTTCTATTTTTTTTTCAAATTTGGTCCTAATATTTTTAAACGCTTACATATTTTCTCGTTTTGTGCCAAAACATAAATAACCGTTTGAATAATCGTGATTTCAACTTTTGCCAAAAATAATCATGATCATTATTTTTCCCATAATCTACGTCAAAGATCCATTTTTACTAGGCTGGCAGTGAATGAGTTAAAAACATTACAGCAATGGCTTCAGATATCTTTGCCCATCAGGATGAGTGGAAATGCCATTAATCTGTTGCAGCTTCCTTCCCAAAATAAAAATTGAAATGTGCTTACAGAACTCTGTTGTACCTCATAAATATACAGTAATATCATTACATTAAATATATTAAAAAAACAAAAACAAAACTCAGGGGCGTGCAAACGGGGCATCTCTCTCTCTGTTGGTGTATCATATTTCATTGTGGCACCTACTATGTGCCACATGGCCACCAGGTGGCAGTATAATACAGCCTTGAAAACAAATGAAGGGTTTTAAATCAACTCTTTTCAGTGACTCAGTAAACTGCAGTAATAATTATTTGCGAATGATCTTTGTAGTCAGATTACTGTTGTCGCTTCTCGTATATTGAACCTCGGGTGTACCTAATGAATTGCCCGCTGACTCTAAATTACCGTTTGACTTTGTAACCAGCTCACATGACCGACCACAAAGCCACTTTCGAAGATGACTGAATCAGGAGCACGGAGAATACTCACACGCGTCAAGGAGAACGTCCCAGCGTCCCTCGCTGCTGCACATGCGCCGAAGCACGACATTAGGAAAGCGATCAAAGAAAAAAAAAAAAGCCTGAGAATGTTAATGAAAAGGACAACTCCAACAAAATGACCCTACGGCAGATGGCCAACGTGTGCCTGTGTGCCTTTACCACGAGTGCAGCATCCTCAAAAAGTGTCTCTGCTTGCTAATAACGGAGCGCGCTCGAACTCCCCTGCAGCCGCCGCGAGGGCTGATGGGAATAAGTTCAAAGCTGAGAGGGCACGCCGCTCAAAATCCCGACATGAGACGGGATCCAGTTCAACACCGAAAAAAAGAAAAAAAAAAAAAAGACAGAAAAATCACGACACTCCGACTGCAACTCGTGTTTATCCTCGCAAGTGGGCCAAAATGATCAAACATACATACATAAATATTGGGACATATGGTCCTTATAGGTGTGAACTTTTTACTGGATTTTGACTGGTTTTGCAAGACCCATAGAATATTGTTTTCTACTGATAAAACATTGAACCTACCAAGAGAAAGATTAGAGTCTCTTCTTTCATCCGGAAAACAAACAAACAAACAAACTATATTTCTATCTGTTTCCGTTTTGCAGCAATTAGCATTAGAATATAGTTAAGTTCCATCATTATTAGCAAAACGGTTTAAAACAGCGGGGAAAAGAAGTTGGTTGGTCTCTTATACTCTGCTGTCATCTGATGGCAGTTTTTGTAGTAACTGCCATTGCTCCAAGCATTATCTTCAGTTTAGAGGTTGCATCAAAGCCTTCTGTATGCTCTAGCATAAAAAAAATAAAAAAAAACCAAAAAAAAAAAAACGTATAAATACGTCTTTGGGAGCATGGTAATAATTAAAATAGAACATATTTATACGCCTTTGGGAGCAAATTAGTTAAACAGTGGCACGTATGTGCGGACAAATTCCAGAAAGGTTCAATATGTGTGTGAAAAATAATTCTGTATCCTCTGGGACGTTTTATAAAACACCTGAAACAGACATTAAGTCATTGGAATGCCGTTTTGAGTCAACAACAAATACAAATCACACGTTAATCTCGTTTTGCAGGAACATCGGATTCAAGGTTGTTTGCAAAAGAACATCAGCATTTGGACGCGTCCGCTTTTATGCGCCTCATTTAATCCGCTAAGAGACACAATATGGAGGAATATCATCCTGCAACTGGCCCGGGAGGATCTTTATAATCCAATTCAAAAGGACAAAAGGAAGTTGTGGGCTCTGGGTGGCGCATAATTTTTTTGCGCTTCTGCCTCAGGTTCGATTTTTGACTCTCTCTGTTAATTGAAGACTCTAAATTGCCTCAAAAGTCTGAATGTGAGCGGACAGCGATGGGAAATTGAAACCTGAACGTCAGAACAGTGATGCTAACCTGTCGCCTGCTAGGCCAGCGTGCAAGCGTAGGAAGAAAAAACCCAAACTCAACAGATAAACTGCCACTAACGCACAAACTGCATTTCAGTCGAGGTGTCGCACAAAACGTCTGGTAAAGTCGTCATTCCGACTTGCTGCGCCGACGGTGCCGGCAATGAACAAGGTTCCCGATCCTGACCTAGTTGCAAGCTTCGCTCTTTTGAAGCAACTCCACATTGGCGCTCGCTCGCTTCGCCCCCCCGCCGCTGCTCTATGAACGGCAGCCTTCAAAAAACATCCCCGCCGACTTGATTGGCACAGCTTTTGCTTGTGATTGACTGGCGAATGAAAGAGTCATGTCATCCTCCACATGTTGGATGCGTCACGGAATAAATCAAGGGAATCGACTGGAGAGATCCATTGTTTGTTTTTGGCGTCGCTTGACAGGCAGCCAAGTCAAAAGAGTGAGACTTCCCCCGCCGGCACCCGAGCGACGCGCCATCCCCGATTTGGCGACTTGCCACAAAAAGCGAGAGCACGAAAAACGCTGCCAAGTTGCGGCAATGCGCAATCTTTTATTCAACTTTCACTCTATTGTGCAATTTAAGAAGTCGCTTTGGAGAAAACGCCGCGAACATTCCGCACGTCACAAAGACGCGCTCGCGTAACATCCAAGCGGCGGAATTCGCCAAGGCTCGACGTTCACATTTCACTCGAAGTCCTTTTTAGCCCCGCTGACATGACTGATGAACCGTTGGAAATATATCCTTGTTGTTAAAAAAATATGCAAACCAACACCATCTGTCACTGCTGAAAAACAGCGATAACAATCATGTGGACGTTTGCTTCCATCACTATTTGATACAAAATCCGGAAAATAATTTGGTAGATATTATATTTATAAATCTCCATAAATGAAAATAATTCTCAAAAATAAGCGTTACCTCATCATAGACTTTTTCGAAGTTCTCTCATCATAAACTGTTAATATATTAAAGATCTTTACCAGTGATTGATGTGATGAAATAAAACGAAAGAGGCTAATGATCTGTGCTCAACAGAGTACAAAATTAAAAAAAAAAAAGGTGACTCACGGTCCACTGGGGCGCCCTCATTGCCTTGCAGCTCTTTGTTGATTCGTCACTGAATCAATACAAATTAGAAACTAGAGAGATTTTACAGTCGAGGCACACAGTTATTTGTGAAAATCAAAGAAAACCAAAATCCCACATGAAAGAAAGGCAAGTTGACGTCGAGGCCGATGAGTCAGAGTTTGGTCATTGGAATGTGCAGATTGTTCCAAGGTCCCATCCACAACTCCTCCTCGTCCGATACGGCGTGATCGCTGTGGGCCGGCAGCGTCTCCCTGCCGTCCTTGCGCTTGTCCGCCGACGACGTCTCGGGCTCGTCGCCGGCGCACGGGCCGCCGCCGTTTGTGCCCAGCGACGATTTGCCGAAACTGCTCTTGGAGCCGGAGCTTTTAAGACCGTTCAGGCTGGCGCTGAGGGAGCCGCAAGAGGCCCGGGTGTTAAGGTTGATGTCCACCGCGGGGGGGACGCACGTACCCGTCGTCCCGTTCTCCGTGCCGCCGTCAAGGCCCTCCGTGCTAACGATGGGCGACGGCTCTTCGTGAGTCACCCCCAGCTTGTCCAGTTTTTTAAACTGCGAACCCACCTTGAGGTTGTTGGGGTGGGGCGTCCGTCGGGTTCGAACAATGGTGCCGTTCTGGGCGAGGTAGATGTTCCCGTTGATGTTGCCGTGGCTGCCGGGCGGACGGCACGCCCTCTGCGTCTCCGAGGAGCTCTCTTCTCCGGTGGAGGTGGTCTCCGTTTCTCGATCCACCACCAGCTTCATACGCTTCTTTCTGCCCAGCTGAGAAGAAGAACGGGGATCAGTTTCATTGGAGGCTTCAAGCAGGATACACGCGAAGAGGAGGTTGCACACAGTCGCAACACGTGGATTTTAAAATCACACACTCTGTGGTCCCCACAAAGCAGCATGCAAAATATGTGATATCAGGCGTCAGTATCAAGCCGAAATTGGTCTTATTTTATTTGTTATTGAGTGTGACTGCAGTTATTGTTCCCTCTTAATGTATCTAATTTAATTTGACGTAATAGTGTTTCCTTGTGAACTTTTATTTTGAAAGGTATACATCCGGTTGGTCTGCGCTCACACTTTCAGTATTACGCTTCGAGAAGTTTCCAAAACACAGACGGTACCTTGCTAAGAGACTGGCTACAATGCACATATGATGCTAGCTATTTTGTCACTACCTATTTTAAAGCAATAAGATTGAAGAAGACGATTTATTCCCCTTTATATAGCACGCAGCCAACGAGTTTTCACTGTTACTCCCTCCAAGCACGAACAGACACAAGTGGTTTCCTTTACAGCTGGTTTATTTAAGGCTTGACTTTTCCTTAAATGTCATCACCACCGTGAAAACTAAACAACACACAGAGAACATATCTACTTTAACATAAAGTATAAAGTCATGCGCAGCATGAATCTCAAGAAAAGAAATAAGTACACAAGTAAACAAATTATAAATACCTCGTTGGCTGCGTGCTATATAAAGGGGAATAAATCGTCTTCTTCAATCTTCTTGCTTTAAAATAGGTAGTGACAAAATAGCTAGCATCATATGTGCATTGTAGCCAGTCTCTTAGCAAGGTACCGTCTGTGTTTTGGAAACTTCTCGAAGCGTAAAACTGAATGTGTGAGCGCAGACCAACCGGATGTATACCTTTCAAAATAAAAGTTCACAAGGAAACACTATTACGTCAAATAAAATTAGATACATTAAGAGGGAACAATAACTGCAGTCACATCGAGTACTCTTGGAGGCTGCCGATACCAGCCACCGATACGTAAGAAAATCTGACACGCTATAAGTCCTCCTCAGGCGTAGTTGGCGCTATATTGCGGCAGTTTGACACAGCGAATCATCCGCGTCAGAAAGAAAGGTTTAGTTCAAAAGGTTTGTGTCGTTACGTTAAAGGGGACGTTAAACATTTCTTGACAAGAATATGTTTTATGTGACCTCACAAGTCTAAACATGACATTCTGATTAATATTACATTTGTGTAATATGAGTTATGCAGCAAAATCCAGCCCATTTTGCCACTTGCTGTCGACTGAAGATGATGTCACGGTTGCTCGGGCAACCACCAATCACAACTCACCTGTTTTCTAAAGCTGCGCTGTAATTGGTTGTTACCCGAGACCTAAGAAACTGTGATGTCATTTTCACTCGACAGCAAGAAGCAAAATGGCCGCCTTCTGATATTGAGAATTACAGCTAGATTTTGCTGCTTAACTCATATTGCACTAATACAATATTAACTCTTTGACCGCCAAAAACGTTTAATGACGTATTCTAAAATCCTAATGAATGCTGCCAAAAACGTTAATTTACGTTTATTACGTTTTGTTTTGTTTTTTCTCTCAATGGGCAGCGCAACGTCTTGTGCTGCGCTGCCTTGCCACTAAACAAAAAATATTAGTGTCAAAGTCACTGTTGTGCAAAAAATAGTATCTTTTCACAAAAAGCTTGTTTTTCTCTTAATATTTTTGTATTTTCGCTTATGTCACTCCAATGACCTAATTTCAAATGGTGATGACTAAAGAACGGAATAAGGTAGAAACATACTTTTTTTTTTCTCATGAAAGAATGGAATCCAATCTTTCATATGGTATCCACCATATTTATGTCATCATACCGCACAATATTCTGTTTGCTTTGAAAGATGAGTGAAAATGCTCCAAATCGGCTGGCACCGTTGGGGGGTTTTGGATAACGTTTGGCAGTCAAAGAGTTAAACCAAATATCATATTTAGACTAGTGGTGCTGCATAGAACATATTATTAAAAGTACTAGAACTATCGATGGGTACAAAAAGCAGCAAGTTTAAACATTACTGGTAGCAGACAACTTCATTGGCACAATGACCATCAAATCTTGCAGAAAAAATTTCTCAAGTATTGTGCCTGAGAGAATTGCTAACCGCTCCCAAAAGTGTTTTTTGTTCTTTGATTGCGATTGAATCTGGTGAGGGATTGCACTTTGAAAACAAGCGCTATAATGGTTATAATACTGATCCTGAGAATAATCCTTGATTGTCAGCATTCACATAACAACAAAGATCAAGAAGAGATTTAAATGCACACTGAGAGAGAGGAAATTAAGTTGCTTGTGCAGCCGTCAAGTGGCCCAGGTTAAGTGAGCGTCAGTGGACGTTGGCGTTAGAAGAAGAAAGCAGTGTCGAGTTCACTCCCATGCAGAGATCAATGATGTTCTCTTACTTCACTGTGACCAAAGTGTTTTCTAGAAAGCCGTTAGGTCCCTCTCCGACTCTGACTCGCCGTCTGACGTCGCCTCGGTTGCTCCCGTGTCTTTACCGGCCTCGGACCCAGAACCGGCGTTTGAAGATTTCTCCGTGGAGATGGCGTCTTCGTCGACCTCGGTAATTGGCGACAATCCTCCGTACGTCTCTTCAGAAGTGCCGCTGATGCTCCTGATGTCGGCGGGATACGGAGGACTGCGATACGGGACGGATGGCCCGGGGCCTCCGGACGCCGCACTGGAACTTCTGGATGCCGCGTCATCGCTCATGTCACTGGCTGACTCTTTGCTTTCATCGGCCGTCTCCGATGCTGATGCTTCTTCTTCTTCGCTCTCCTCTGTGATCGTGCCTTCGGATCTGTGCGTCACGATGGACTTTCGGGAGCGCAGGCTGCCGCTGGTGGACACGGTGCCAGAGGAACTTCTCCTGCTGCCTAAGGAACTCTCCCCTGTCATCTGACTGCCGCTGGACGACCCGCCGATGGAGTCTGAGCCGGACATTTTTCGCTGGCCGGAACCTTTAGACCAAGACCCTTCACTGCCTGACCCTGACTCGGCCTCGCTGACTGTTCCTGTTCCTGATTCGGCCTCACTGAGCTCCTCGCTGGACTTCCCAGATGTTATTGTGCTTCCTGACGTTTTGGTCTTTTGCGATGACCTCACACTTGAACCAGATTTCCTGGCGCTCGTACTTTGACTTCTTGCGCTTCCGCTACCACTCACAGTCCTTCTACTACTCTCACTCCTGCTATTACTGACACTTCCGCTTACACTAGCACTGCCACTGCTCCGCCTACTCCCACTGCCACTCCCACTGCCACTCCCACTGCTCGCCTTGCTAGCCTCAGTAGCTGACGATCTTATGGATGAGCGGGCAGTAGACCCGCTATCTTTTGTACTCCCTGCAGTCTCTTCCTCCTCCGACTCCTCATCTGATTCTCCCTCCGATCCTGAGCCCTTCTCTGTTGCCGTCACTGTTCCTTTCTCTGAATCAGACGCTTTGACGGAATCTGACTCTGAGTCTTTCTCTGTTTCAGACTCTTGCTCTGATTCTGAGTCTTTCTCCGTTTCGGACTCTTTTTCTGTACCTGACGGCTTCTCGGATTCAGACTCTTTTTCTGATCCTGAATCTCTTTCGGTACCTGATTCTTTCTCACTGAGTGATTCCTTCTCAGTTTCTTCTTCAGACTTGCTTTCTTCTTCCGAGTCCCCAGGGTCTCGATCAGGCTCTTCTTCCGAGTCCACGGTGCTTTCGTTGGCGTCATCGCGATCTAAATCCACTTTCAGGTACTCTCTGTCCACACTGCTGTTCTCTGCGGACTCATCATCGGAGCCTTTGTCCTGAGTGCTCCCACTTGTCCCTGCTTCTGGCTCACTTTCCGTCACACTAATGGACACTTTGGATTTCTTCTCATCCTCACTAGTCACTTGCGAGGCCTCTTCATCCCTCTCGCTGCCGGTGACGCTCAGGCTACTCTGCGACTTCCTTCGGGCCTGCAACTTCTTGCCGATGTTGATTCTCTTCAAAACTTTGCCAAGCTGGCTGCGAGTGCGCGACTTGCTGTCGATGGGTCCCGCGGGCGAGGGCCCATCACTCAGACTCTCTAGACTGTCAATACGGCGGGCCGACATCAGTTTGGCGTAATCCTTATCTTTTTGCTTGACGCCGAACATCTTGAACATTTTGGCTTTCTTCCATGGAGACGGGCCAGCGGCGGCAGACGCCTGCTCTCCTCGCTTGCCGGCTGCCAGGAGTTTGCTGAGTTTGATGACGGATTTGAGCTTCTTGGCAGCCTTGGAAGGCTCGGCTTCGGCTTCCGGTTCAGCCGGCTCGATTCCCTCGTCGTCCCTAAACGCAACCCTCTTTGGTGGACCTCGGCCCCTCACGCCGCCACGGCCCCTTCCACGGCCTCGGCCCTAAGACAGCCATATTCAATTCATCATACTTTTGTGCTGATTGCGCCATAATGTTGGACTGCCATGGAGTGGATTAAGTCTACTCATTCATTAACAAAACGATACACACCATGTTAAGACAATACGTGACATTTTGATGATCACAAAGAGCATGAAATACACAATTATGTAAAGGTGGTACCTCAGGGCCGTGCGGACTGTAGTAATAACCGTCATCTTCCATAATCACCTCCCCATATTCATCATACATGGGCGCAATCAACCTCCTCCTACTGCCATACTGAGGAAGGTCGTACCTTGGAAAACAGAGAGCCAAAACAGGAAATGCATGCAATTTTGTTCAATGGCTCAAGAGCTCTCACGAAACATTTCTTGCAGAGGTTGGAACAGGAATCAAATGAAACACAAGAAAACAAACGCACTCAAGTGGGAACCCGGTGTGCCGGTAAAATAATGCCTAAGAGCCCATTAAGCACTTGTGGGATGAAAACCACACAGTACGCTTTTTATCCAACGTGCTGTTTATAAATGACCATTTTACAGTTTTATTTATCTTTTCTGGAAATAGTTTGACGGATTTGTCATCTTAATGGAAGGAGAAGAGCAGATTTAAATATACTTTTTCCTTGAGATGTTCCAAACGTGACCTGGAAACACGAACGTGCATCACATTTCTCATCCTTCGTTTGGTAACGTCCTTAATAAGCCCAAGTAGAATTCGATGCATTACAGGTAAGAGTTCAAACTCAATTACCAAATGTGCAGCAGCGACTCTAAGGACTTGAATTTTCGGATTAAAAAGCTTATAAATACAGATCAAACGCTATCTCGTCACGCTGATGCTACCCTCATTAGCCAAAGCAAATTGGCGACGTGGACGCCTTTGAAAGTGTCACGTTTTTTTTTTTTCGTTCACCAGCGTGAACGGAAGCAAACTAAGTAGAAGAGGTCACCTGCTATCATCTGAGAGTTTAACCAACATTTTCGCAGCAGCTGTTAACGTTTTTGGTGGACTTGTTCGTCCTACTTCATGGCGTACGGGTGGTGTAATTGGTAACTTGAAACGCTCCCGAATCAGAAAGCCACCATCTTGTTCCCATGAGTCCAACTCAAGGAAGCATGCGCTTGAGCTTGTGATACAAAGCAGAGCTATACTGTATCGTCTTCAGTTTCCTGACCCAATTCATTTTGAATGCCGTAGCCTATATATCTATGATATATATTTACATTAGAGCACTTGTTGGAAAAAGCGCTCTTTTGGCCACAATTTACAAGTCATCATCCTCACTCATAGCTTTTGATTGCTTATCACTGTCTACACGATATTGTCTGCAGTTCTTTTCAAGGTCACTTCGGCACTTTTCATTTGTGACTTACCGTATTTTCACGACTATAAGGCGCACCTAAAAGCCTTCAATTTTTTTCAAAAGCTGACCATGCGCCTTATATATGGATCAATATTGAGCCGCAACAGGTCTCGCTGTCAAGACGCTATCGGTGACCCTGCACGATCGGTGACGCGCATGCGCAGAAGATCCCGCCATCTTGTATCGCTAGCTAATACTAATACTTTACCTCAGAGAAAATAATAAAACAGCTATTTATTCATTTTGGGAGTGAATGGAGTTGTCAGAAAGCTGGTTTGTAATCTATTAATCAAGTTTGACTGACCTATCTGACTGTTTGGTTGACATTCCCTTTCGCGCAGCACCATCTAATGGATGCATAACGTAACCCCAGCCTCTACTGTAGCGCCTTATATATGGAAAAAAGTTTTAAAACATGTCATTCATTGAAGGTGCGCCTTATAGTGCGGAAAATACGGTAATCGTTATGCGCCCTTCCAAGTCAAACCCTGAAGAAGGTCGCTTCCATTCGTGCTGAGAAACGAGATGACCAGCGGGTTTGCATGCTCACCCTTGATCGTAATTATAGTAGTCCTGCGTGTAGTAATCTTGGCCGGGGTCGATGCCGGACTCCATGGAGAGTTCCTGTATTTGAGAGAGATAAAGTCCAGATTATGAGGAAGAGAAGGAGTCGTGTACAAGATGCAGACAGAGCAGACTGTGAAACAACGGGGCAAGTTAAGGATGGTTTAAAAAAAAAAAAAGGCAGCATTTCTACCTCAGGTCTCAGCAGAGATGGTCTCAGCAGTTGCTGATGCTGCCAGTGATTAGTGCAGAGGAAGAAGAAGGCAAAGGTGACGGAAGGAAGGAACGAGATCGCCAGGAGAGACACAAACAGGAGTTTAATGTTTCAAGCGGGAAAAAGCAGAGCTCGCTTGTTAACTGCAATGTGTTTGTAATAAAGTATAGAGATGAAAAGATGAGGGAGACGAAGGTAAGAAGTTGATGGCGAAAATAAGACAGTGAACCAAAGTTTTAGTGAGGACTGGGAGACCCAAGTGGGCTGTTAAAAAAAACCTCACTATGCGATAATGACGTTTCACAGTCAATCAGTGCTGGGAAATGAAGAGCAAATTTGTTTCTATACTAAAGTCGACTTTTCAGGTAGTTTCACCCGAGTATTTTTTGGATCACTTCTATACTATCTTCTTGTTTGTCAAAATTAAGATTGTTCCTTTTTTTTCCGACATCTACAGATGACGATATGATGTAAAAATAAAACCATGTAAATAGGGAGAGTTAAAGTCAATAGATAATGAATCATTTCTTCATGGTAATTAAGAATGTTTTCAACAAATTACATTTAAAAGCTTTTATGTTTTGATATTGACAGTTGTTGGACGCACGTAGCATTACAGTTAAAAACTCATTCACTCCCAGCCATTTTCACAGAAGCAATCCCGTTTGCTCCCGGCTGTTTTACTAAAAGCACGGAACCTATCAAAAGAAAGATTAAAGTCTCTTCTTTCATCAGGAAAAAAAAGTATGTTTCTATCTGTTTCCGTTTTGCAGCAATTAGCATTAGAAGAGAGCGAGCTAAGTTTCATCAGTTTTCACAAATTTATTATCTATTTAAAATTCTAAGTAATTTAGCTTTTTTCTAGATGGCCCTGGTTGATCTCCTTTGCTCTGCTGGCACCTGCTGGCCGTTTGTGTAATAACTACCATTTATGCAACCGTTCTTTGCAGTTGAGAGGCTGCATCAAAGCCTTCTGTATGCTCTAGCATAAAAAAAATCAGAAAAACATATAAATACGTCTTTGGGACACGTAGAACATTAAAAAAACGTATTTATACGTTATTGGGAGCAATTGAGTTAAGAATGTTAATGTGCGTTTTGTGGTGGTGACAGTTTAACCCAAAAATATGTAATCGTATCAAAGCAGAGGCTCTGCTGTATATATGATACACTGAAAATGCTTAAATTACAAAAGAAATTCTCTATATTTGGTGCCTAATTGGGTTCAAACCGAGAACAGCAAATTAAAGATACGATGATCAGAAGTGTGACATGAATGCGACAGAATCGTGAAATCTCCAAACGTGTCGTCGCGATATTCCATCTTAAGAAACCCGTCTTGCGCTTGTTCAACATTTCCCATCAAAGGAGGTGCAGATAAGAATAAAATTATGAAAAGCGGCCACATCACAACATGCACGTACTCACCTGCCTGCCGTAGCCTCGCCTCCTGTTTGCCGCAAAACAAAAAAAAAAAAAAATGGGACAAATAATGACTAGGACTGAAACTGACATTTGGCACAAATGAAACGTTTGGTCGACGGCAGTTGGCGCGTCTCTCTTCTGCTGACCAGTTAAAAAATCGTAGCCTTACTTACAGTGCGTTTTTAAATATGCAATTACAACGTTGCAATATTTTGGAAAAGATGCCCCGGGCCCGTGTTATCACATTGGTATGGGTTAACTTTTTTTCCCCCTCCTGCTCCTTTATCTTATTCAAGAAGAGCCGTAAAAAAAAAAAAAAGCAACAATGAATGCACATATCAAAGCGAGTGTGTCGATTGGAATTCGGGGAAAAGCAAAAAAAACGTCTACACAGCCGTTCCTAGATAATCTCCGGGCAGATATTAAACGAGTGCTGCGATTCCGGGAGGGATGATAACTCAAACAAAGTTAATAAAAGTGTCCCGGGTTATCGCGGCGCACATATTGCGCCACATCCTTTCGACGACGGGCGGCAATGCGCTTTGTGTTTGGGACTAAAATGAAGCCTGTAAATCTCCAAATCCATCAAAAAGGGTCGCTGCGAGCAACAATGCGACCGCGGCGCGTTCATTACAAGTCAATGGGAAAAAAAGAGGCAGCGGAATGGAGCTGCAAAGGCTTCCAGGAGCGCCAGCACAAAGTCCAACTTGTCACATAAATAATGACGACTTGACTAGCGTGCCGATATATGACCCCGACATTGGGGGAGTTTGTCTGGGGAGCTGTAAAAGTGTTGTAAGGGGCGGGCCGGCGAGCGGGCGACCACAACTCCCAGGCAGACGTGAAGATGGAAGTGGGCTCTGATGGATGACCTTTTGGCTTCGCTGCAGTGCATTGGAAGACTTTACGCCTGACGTGATTAGAGATGAGCGAGTACTGATATTTTAAGCTATCAGGTTCTTGTGACGGTTGCCAATATTAGCCACCAGTTGGCGCTATACTGCAGCAGATTTACACGTTGTTGTTGTTGGCCCCCGCTGAACCTGTAAACTCAGCTTGATCACAGCTCTGAACTAATTTGGCAGATATAAATCAACGTTGTTGAAAACCAGGGTTATTATAGTTTTGGAATTTTCATTTTAGTTAATTTAGATTTTATTTTATTTTATTTTTTAATTTGGTTAGTTTTAATTAGTTTTCAGGGTGGTTCTGTTAATTTGTGTTAGCTTTAGTTTTTTAATAAAAGCCTAGTTTTTGTTAGTTTCAGTATTAGTTTTAGTTTAAAAAAAAAAGTGTATTACTTACTTACTCGTACTTACTGACTACTTGGTAAAAATAAACCTGCGTAAAATCACATTTAAAATCAACCCCAAAGGTTCATGCATTAAATTAATTACTAATGACCAAAGACTAAAATGAAGGGCATTTTTGACTCTAATTAGTTAGTTTTTGTTAGTTTTGAAAATGTAAAATATAAAATACAGTTAATTTTTGTTTTTTTAAAAACATTTTCATCTTTATTTTATTTCGTTAACAAAAATAACCTTGGGTGAAACAGAGCTATTTTTTTTGTACTGATTAATGCGAAGGGATTCCAGTTTGATAAATAGAAAATAATTCAATCAATCAATAAATAAGGTTATTACCAGATTGAATTAATAATAATAATAATGCTAATAATAATAATAATAATAATAATAATAATAATGCTAATAATAATAATAATAATAAAAATAATAATAATAATCATAATAAAATGAAAAATCAAAATTCAATCAATAAATAAATAAGGTTATTACACCAGAGATTGAATTAATAATAATAATAATAATAATAATAATAATAATACTAATAATAATAATAATAATAATAATAATAATACTAAATAAAAATTGGATTAGGGAATTCGTTATTGACAGAAAACTCATGTTATCAAATATTTATTGAATGAATTATGTGCTGACACGGGCAGGGTCAGGCCCAGCTGGGGAATTTTATGGTTCTTCCTTCAACAAATTGAAACAGGATTTATGTTTTTTTTTTTGTGTGGGTAGTCTTGCTTACTCCTCATCTGTCCTGTTTACTTTGGCAAAATGGCCACAGCATCAAAACAGCAGTTAGTGGCGGTTTCAGCCTTTGTACTGTCGGAAATGAAAGCCTCCCTGATAGTGGTGCTGCAGGCAAAGGAGTGAAAAGGTAAGAGATCATCCTGAGATTAACAAGAAGGGGGGCCCGAGGATTGGAAGGGACTATCAGTCGTGTGGGAAGACGAAGAAAGCAGATAAATGGGACACATGGAGGGTGAAAGAGAGCAAAAGAGAGAAAGAGGGGAGTGAGAGAAGGTAACTGTACTTGACAGTCCCACAGGCAGCAGCCCCGAGTCTCCGCTCAGGGATTGATTGGTTCTGTAATTAGCCTTTTCAAGTGTGCTGCACAACATCAGAGTGACTACTTTATCAAGCTGGCAGGATCTCTGCAGACATGCCAATTGACAGAGTCTCCGGAGGTCGCCTCATTCAGGATGAGCCTGCCGAGGGGAATTGCATCTGCGACCGCAACGCGAGTCTTTACCCGAACGCTTCTCTTAGCACAACATGCTGTCGCAGTCTGCTTGTGTGGATTCCTGGATGCGCTTTGGAGGTTCCCGTGGTCAGGGATGAAGCGTGGGAAATTCGCAAGCGCCAAATATTGCTGGGGACTATATAATATAATAACTACCATTTGTCGTGTGTTTTTCTGAGATCTGTAACACACGCCATTAACTCATGCACTGCCAGTCCAGAAAAAAAAGAAAAGAATATTTGACGTCTAAAGCCGTCTATGGCAGTGAATGTGTTAATATTGCATTCATGCTGTTTCTATGGTTAACAGATGAGACGACTTCAGAGACATGATGGAAAATAACACATCACAATGTATTGCATGTATTTTGAGTTACTTACCCCTGATACCATCCATAAGTCTTAAATATTTTAAGAGTTCATATCCAAGAAATGTGCATGCCTTTGGGAAATGCGTGAGAGTTATGTGTAATTCCTGGATCTTTTGAAGAAATGGAATAAAATCAGAATATTCCCTTCTGGCTAGTTTTGGCTTTGCAGACAGGAACTGCATTCTCATCCCATGATTATCCAGCTCTAGTCTTTAGAGATTCAATTAAAAAAATAAGAGCATGGGTTAAGCAACATACTTCTGGTTAAAAATCCCAAGAATTATTTTTGTTATTGTTTACAATATAAGGGTCCCCGTTCCTCTGATTGGTCGACTGCCGTCAGAAGTCAACGCTTTAACTATATGTCCCCTTTTGATGCACAATGTCGTGAACTATTACTGTTCCTCAAAAAACTGCATTTTGACAGAAGACACCTGTTATAAACTTTTATAGAGCAAAGCAGGCCTATAAAAGCATCGTACAATCAATGTGGCAAAGCTGAGTACACTTTCTTTGGCAGATGGCGGCTTCCAACAACAACATAGCGAGTAAAAAAAAAAAAACCTACACATTCAAAAATGTTGACTTGATGCAAAACTAGCAGTCGTGCAAAATTCAGAAAGAGAAGCAAAGGACAGGAAAAACAAAGAGCAGAGAGTCAGAAGACTGTGGTTTGAGAGGAAGAGGGTTCGCTGAGCTCGGCAACGTCTGAGCGTTGACGCTCGGCCGCCGCCGCCGCGTTTGGTTCGCTTTCAGCGCTTGAGCGGATTTGGACCGCAGAGCTGCGAGCGCTCGGCTTTGGCGTGCTCTGCTCGCCGCCGAGATCAGAGTCTTGCAGTTTGTCAGCACCCTCCGATTCCTCAGTCACTTGCGGTTTCTTGTTAAACTTGGGCACCTTGCAATTTTTGTCGACTTGGCTGTACAGGTTGGCAACGGACCGCTCTATGTCGGCGAGATTGTGGAGGTTTTTAAGGATCCCTTTCAGCTCCCGCTTTCCGGTCTCAGCCCGTGACGGGACGGTGGGAGAGTGGAGCTTGCGCTCTGAGACGGGTCGAAGCGAGGACACGGGCGGCAAAGATGTCGGGACGAACTGGACGGCCGGGCGACTCTGGTCGATGGAAGGTGACGGTGGCGGCGGGAGAGGCGGCGGAGGCGGGGGGACCGCCTCTTTGTGAGGTGAAGGTGGGGGGACTACCTCTTTGTGAGGTGAAGGCGGGGGGACCGCCTCTTTGTGAGGTGAAGGCGGGGGGACCACCTCTTTGTGAGTGAGAGAAGGAGAGTCCTGATTGGTGCTGTTAAGTTTATGAACATCGGGGGGCGAGGGTGTAAATGAAGGTGGATCGGGGCTCGGGGAGTTGGAGGGCGAGGGCGGAGAGGGCGTCCGCTCCGGAAGAGGAGGCGGCGGGTTTTCTGGCGGGTCGGGTATGATCTCCACATGGATCTGACATGGCTGCACTGTCATGTAATTGGAGATGCTGGAGCTGAACTTCCTGAGGACAGGTGGCGTCGATCTCTGGTTCGACAGGGACCACGACTCGTCTCCCTGGGTGACGATAATATTTGGGGCTGCATCCCTGCCAAATGTTGATGACGGGTGGTCCATAATCGAGAGGAGGGCGTCCGGGGACACCTCCAAGACATCAGTGCCGTCTTGGTCCCTGACGAGTATCGGGGAGACTGAGCCTTGGCTGTTGTGCAGGAGGGCCTGCTGCTCAAACTGCCTGGCTTGCTCGCGGACGGACATTTTGGTTTCGAAGCTTCCGCTCAGCGGGTGAACGCCGGAACCCTCCGTTCGTTGCCCGCGTCTCATGGCCGCTTGGATGCTTTGCAGCTCCCAGTCGGACGGATCCATGAGCGCTTGCCGGCGGGGCGCCTCGTTGCCCTCTGCGTGAATGCGAGCCGGCATCGTCCAGGCGCACCCGGACCATTCGGAATACGGCGCAGAAAAGGAGAAGCAATTTTTGGGGGGTCGTTTCCTTCCGGTGTAAATGTCGGGGCTGCCGAGATGACTGTTGTCATTGTAGACAGGGTTGTGGGTGGTGAGCGGGTTGCGGTCAGAGAGGAAGGTCACGTTGCTCTCCGACTTGGGCAGGTTGACGTGCAGCGCTCCGTTGCTGTGGGCTGCGAGGGCACGACAGGCAAAGGTACTAAAAATCCTTTGGTGGTCGGCTTCCTCAATGACAGACTTTTTAGCCCTGGTCCAGAGAGGGTGGTGCAGAAGAAGAAGAAGAAAAAAAAAAGACTTGAAAACAATTGACAGCGATGATTTCAGGGAGGGAAAAGCTTGGACAAAAGGAGGAAGGAAAGAGCTAATGTCCAATTCCTGGGTGACTAGAAGACTATTTGACTAATCTCAAAGCAATTAAAATCAGATGTATGCAAATCAAACACAAAGTATCATCTATTCAAGTTGCCCAAAGAAAATTAATGTCAAAGTTCAACCCCTGAAATAGATTAACTCTACAGTGGAACCTCTACTTACGAACGTCTCTTCATACGAAATTTTCGAGTTACGAAACGCCTCAACGGGAAAATATTGCCTCTTGTTACGAAAGAAATTTCTAGATACGAAAGGTAAAAATACATTACCCAACGCAGCATACTTTCGGCTATGGCTATTTCCTACCATAGGTACCTATGAGCGTATACTAGATCGGTGTCTACACAGCGTCCTCATCATTCATCCCGCGGCCAACTAACTGAACTAACGGTCAACGAATTTGTGCAAAAATTCAAACAATTGGTGATTGATGAACGCACAGTAAGGTTTTAATTGCGACGAGACGGGCCTTTTTTTTTATTTTTTAAAAAAAGATGCCTCGCCATACCGGAGGTTTCCATGAAGTTTCAGAATTAGTTTGAAAGAATCACCCAGAAAAAGTGTTCACCAGTCGGGCGTTTGCTCACTAAGATCATGTTTGCCTTGGACATTTGCGAAGGATTGTTTTTTGTTTTTTGTTTAAAAAAAAACAAAAAAAAAAACATCCATGGATCAGTTCTTTACAAAACACCAGGCAAAAAACAAAACAAAAAAACACTTCTGAGAGAGGAGAACATGAAACTAGGGCAAAAAACGATGAGGACAGCAGTTAAAAATGTAAATGACCATCATATTTATTCTTTACTCAATTCTTTGTTTTTTACATTATGCACAACTCTCATTTATTGTGCAATAATCTAATTGTAACATGTATTTGTTACATATTTTGATGCATTTTTATGCTTTATAAAACATTTATGTCAGAATTTTGGGAGGCCTGGAACGGATTAGGACATTTACATGGGAAATGTGTCTCTACTTAGAAAATTTTCTACTTCCAGAACCAATTAATTTCGTAAGTAGCGGTACCACTGTACTATCATTATTTCTTATGGGTTAACGTATCAAAAGTTGTCACTCGTAACAAATGACCTGCAAACATTTGAGGGCCTGCCGCAAAACTCGCATCATTCCACACGTGAAGGATGCGGCGTCATTGCCCAAAACACTGCGAGGTGTGACGATAGGACAAGATGAAGCACAGGCTCGAGGAGAATCATTTGGATACGTGGGATAAAAGGCTTTCCCTGCAGGTTTGCGTTAGAAAAGGTCACACTAATCAAAAGCGTACCTGAAAGCTATCAGCTACAAGGGGAATCTAGAATCCTGTGATAGGTTTTGTGAATTTTTGATGTGGAGATTACTTACTGCAGCCTGAATCCAGAGAGACGGGGAGGAAAAGACAAGATGGCAAGGACAGAAAACACAGACAGATGGTAAGACGACCGAGGGAGAGACTGGATGTCGTTTCGGTACACATCTTGATGTCACAAACCACATGAGGTAACACAAAGGTGATGTAGCCTCAGGACCACTGGTGACAGTTGACAGTTAGCAATGCTTAAATTGTTACGCCAGACCAAAGTGCAGCTCATGCAGCGTAAGGCTTTTTCCAAACTCTGTGGTTGAAAAATGGACAAATATACCACGACCAAACCTGCCAACAACTACCAATGGACTTCATGCATCCAAACGTTTGCCCGGGTAGTCGAGCTAAACCACCCAGAGTGGTTGGAAACTAGCTAACAAGCAGCGCATAGGCGTAACATAAAAACAAACCCCACCCAACAACAAACTTGCATTTGACTGTGCCAGCAAATTTGGATGAACCTTCACCGCTTACTTTGCAAATGAGATACTCTCAGAAAACACAATATTTGGTAACCGGCACATCATCGAATGTGACAACAGCTGTTTTCAATATTGTTAACTCATTAACTCATTCACTCGCAAGCCATTTTCACCGAAGCAATCCCGTTCGCTCCCGGCTGTTTTACTGGATTTTGACTGATTTTGCAAGGCCCACAGAATATTGTGCCCTATTGCTATAAAAGCATGGAACCTATCAAAAGAAAGATTAACGTCTCTTCTTTCATCAGGAAAAAAAAGTTGTTTCTATCTGTTTCAGTTTTGCAGTAATTAGCATTATAAGAGAGCTAAGTTTTATCAGTTTTCACAAATCTATTCAAAATTGTAGTAATTGAGCTTTTTTTTCTAGATGGCCCTGGTTGATCTCCTTTGCTCTGCTGCCACCTGCTGGCAATTTGTGTAATAACTACCATTTCTGCAACCGTTCTTTGCAGTTGAGAGGCTGCATCAAAGCCTTCTGTATGCTCGAGCATTAAAAAACAACAAAAAAAACGTATAAATACGTCTTTGGGACACTTAGAACATAAAAAAACGTATTTACACGTTATTGGGAGCAAATGAGTTAAAGAGATAATAATGCTCAGTTATGACTTACACTATTGATATGACTATTGTAGTGGTTGCAGTTTGCAGTGATGTAGCATATGTGTTTCAGATCGATCGATAAATAGATACCGTAAACTAGCTCGTTAGCTAGTTGAGCCATCACTCCTAATACATTGGAAAGAAAAGTTGAATGCTTAATTTGTCACTTATTTTGAGTCAATGAGCTTCAAGGAGGGGGCTGTGGTGGTTGCATTTACTACCTAATGTTTAAAAATGGGGATCTTGGGGGACTCACATGCTGCTATCCCCGAGCTCTTCGTAAAGATTGGCCCCCGCAGTGCCGGTGGGTGGTGCTTTGCCTCCCGGTGGCAAAGCCATTTGAATCCTGGCGGTTTTGGCACACTCAGCCTGTCGCCTATGTAAAGAAAGAATCGACAAATGTTATCGGAGCAAACACATGAGATATTAACAGCATATTATGTCAGTGTTTGGATATTAACAATAATCAGGAAGCTCAGTAAGTCAATTTCCCCTTTAAAACTAATAAGCTTTCAAGCGAGAAAAGAAACAATTTGGTGTAAATGAGACATTAACCTGCTAACCCTATAATGTACATACACTTTACTACGGCACCAAAGACATTATTGTGTCTTTTGTGCAGCATCACATTAGATCCTATTTAAATAGCTAATGAATAATTAAGATGAGGCAAATTACACCTCTCACTTGATCTTTCCAGATCCAGAATAAACAAAGGAACTCGAAAATCATGAATGGAAATAAGTACTTACTCTTTGAACCTGATGGAGGACGATCGGAAGAATGCGGCGAGAGAGGACAGGGAGGGAGAAAAAAAAAAATATCAGTTTTATCATTTGCCATTTCTAGTCAGTCTAGCTGAAATTCAAAACTGGTGGTTGACATCTGATGTCTACATACTGTATGTAGAGATCAATCTGGGAGGGAAAAAAAAAATCGTGTTTATTTTTTTTAACTCTTTGACTGCCAAAAACGTTTAATCACGATTAATAAAATCACGATGTATACCGCCATAAACGTTAAATGACGTCAACTACATTATTAATTTTTTTTAAGCAATGGGCAGTGCAACATCTAAGTGCAGCGCTGCCTGGTCAATGGGTTGTAGAATCGAAAACACTCACTAACTATGGCCACCAGATGGCAGCATTGTATCTCTTCAATGGGCTGCCAAATTACAATGAAACATGACGAAATCTGATGAAATAGAATGTTTTCAAGGATGCCGTGAATGATAACGTTTTGATAACGTGTGGCAGTAAAAGAGTTAAGAATATGAGACATCTTTTGATTCAGGCCATAATGTCAAATCAGTGAAATCCATTTCTACCATATATGTGTGAAAGCTAATCGTGAATTACGTCCCTGACGGTGCCTCATGCTACTCAACTTATTTGCTTATTGCATGGACATCGTGCCGTTTTCTTTCAAACAAAACCGAAACGCTCCAAAAACATAGCCAGCCTTCATGTATTCATGGCCCAAAAGGCATCCCATTATTTCTTTGTGAATTGCACACTGAAGCGAGCCAGAGACTGTTTATTGTGTATCTACGTGGGGCAGACATGATTAAGTGGCGTGACGAAGCGCTGTGGCGGTCACAACCGACTGTAGGTATTTGTTACAAATGAGCCTTAATTAATTTGCTTCCCCAAAGCGCCAGCGTGGAGATGAGGCCAGCAGAGTGCGCAGTCAGCATGTATAATGACCACAAAAAAACAAAAAACAAAAAAAAAGCACCGAGCAACAAGGGCTTGATCAGAATATTTTTGCTCTTATTTGTGCTCCGGCCGATAACTGGTGCGTTGTACTCACTGCTTGTACGTCACCATGACGATGAGGATGGCGGGGATGCAGCAGAGGATGATGATGATGGCGAGAGCGAGGAGAGCCCCCTCCGTGTAGCCCACAGCTTGGGCGGCCTTCTTCACGCTCGCCACGATGTCCGGCGAGCGGATCTCCAGGATTCGGCCGCCCTCGCCCAGGTAAGGCTGGAACTCCTTGTTGATTTCCAGAACGTTCCCGTCGAGAAATCTGCATTGGAGCGCAAGCAGGAGCTCTAAATGACTTGGAAAAACATTTCACGTTTGCCTTTTACATAGAATAGAATATATGACGAGTATATTTTATTTTATTGATTTATTTTGCAAATATAAGAATTTAAGAGTGAGCTAACAGGTAGAATAGCAAATATGATTAATTTAGATTAGCTTGATAGCTAGGTCGAAAACAAAATTTTGATTCCTTAATTGGGTTTTTCATATCCGTCTTATTGAAGCACTATTTTTTTACATAAACATTGATAATAATAAACAGTGAGATAACACAGAGCACAGAAAGGCAGATAGCTGGCAAGATAGCTAGATAGCTAAGTTGAAAGCTAATCTGTCGTTACTTTATTATAGGTTTTGGGTAATAAGTCTTATATTTAGCAATAATATCAGCATAAACAATAACATTGATACATCAATATCACGCGATAACAGGCTACAAGTAACAAAGCACTTTCAAGATAATCAGCAAGACAGCTGCGAAGCTAGGTCGATACGTTTACAGTTACAGACAGTACTTGGGAATATGTATTTTATGTTGATACATATACATCGCATATATTTAGCTAATTTGATACAAACCATTAAAAAGAAAATGTATCCACCGTACTGTGTACACAACAAAATAGCATCATATCAACATATCAGCTAGCTAGCGGCACCCTGCGTGTGGCAGCATGTTTGTGTACGGTTTTTAATCCTGTAGAGCGTTTTGTGACTTTGTGTCTGTGAAACGCACTATACAAATAAAGCTGACTAACTTACTTACTATTTTGATATAAACAATAGTAATCTAGATGAACATGAAAACAATGAGCAAACAAAGTATAACACAGAAACCATAGCTAGGTATAAAGCTAGTTAGCAAGCTAGCTAGCTAGCCAGACAGCTTGATAAATGTAATCAAATTAAGACTGTTATTGTATTCATACATTATGATTCCCTTATTTCAGACATTAACAATAACCTTGATGAAGCTGACCACTGCGCTGTTTTGGTTTTGTTTTTTTGTTTTTTTTGTTTTTTATGCTGTGAATGTCACCGATTGTTTCGCAAACTTCACGACCTCAGCTCATTCCCTTCCGATATTTACACCGCTAATGTCGTCAAATAAAACAGGCCTTTGATTTTACAGTTCTTCCCATGTTATTTGGAAGAATTTCCAAATGTGTGACAGCAGGGTGAACACGCTGCCACAGCCAATTAGTGTCATTTGGGTTTTTTTGAATAAATGAGAGCAGATGAAGGTTATTAACTCATCTGTTGTCTGAAACACTGTGATATTCAAAGTGACGTGTCATATTTATCCATGCTGTACTCTGGAGGAAAAGGTTCTCAAGCTTTTGCGTCAAAACAGCCTAATCTATTTGTTTTGTTTTATTTGTATTCGGTGCATTCAGAATTTCCTGTATAGCACATTTGACATTATTGTTCTTAGTCTCTTCATTTATTGTACATGAACTGAACTATCCGCTAAAAATCAATGTATGGACCGTTTCACCCCCTTTTGCACTGTGTATGTCGAATAATTGTGCCACCTCAGAAATGGATGTTTCCTTTTGGTTGGTTGCTCAGATAAAAGTGGATTTGAAGAACCTGCTCCTGATTATTACTGTAACTGGGGGAAAAAAAGGGATTTCCACACTGTCCCCAACTGCCAACCAAGGACCTGTTTTCCCCTGATAGGAAGAAAAATGTCTTGTAAACTCTTTTCTATGTGTCACTGCACTAGAATGCAAACGTGGTCAAAAAAATAAAAAAAAATAAAATAAAAAAATAAAGCGTAATCACGCCGTGCCAGACAGACGCTGGGAACACGGGAACAGTCCCTCGACTGATACCGCTCTCGAAGACAAGTGAAATATATTGCTGGTTTATGTCCAAGCCCTTGAAACAATTGGAGGCTGTGGTGTTATGTAGTGGTGAGGGGAGAAAAATAATGGGAACGATATTTTTGTGGCAATAATATATATATATATATATATTATATATATTTATACATCTATATTAGCTTGGAATTTCAAAATATTTTTGGAGTAAACACACTTGGGTGACAATTATTTCAAAGGGACTTACCACGGAACTTTTTTTTTTTTGGGCAATTTTCTGCTTCACGTATTGCATATACAGCCATATGCTAATTAATAAATCACATAGCAGTAGAGGGGGCGGTGTTATCAGTGTCCGTTTGCATGAAGCAGGACCACCCCCTCAAAACAGGAGGATTTATTAGTAATAAATCGGTTTATTAGTAATACAATGTCCAGCCTCCCCTAAAAAGGTTTAAAATTGCCACAAGATGGCGCCAAAGCAATACTTTTATATTAGACAGGGCTTTGGCCCAATCACAAAAACAGAAAATTTGTTTATCAGCAAATAATGGTTGCAGAAAAAAAAAGAAGAATGAATGGTGTATAAATGTTGTATCATAGTGACAGTGTGACCCAAGAATTGACTTTTTTTCCCAACGGGGGAAATATTTTGAAATGGAATGATAACTTGGAGTTGAAATTATTTCTAAGGGCCAAACACAGAAAAGCCAAAGAGTTCACGAATAGCTGCTGCTCGATATACTGAAAAGGCCAAAGCGACATCGGTTGACCAGAATATGAACGCAAAAAGGGCAAAATAAAACTCAGCCGGCTTACTTGAAGAGCTCCTGTCGTGAAATGGCCCTGTTGGTAAGCGGGTCGATGGCGTACACCATCAGGTCCGACTTGCTGTAGTCCTCCAGCTCGAAGCCGTCACCGTGGCGACGCGGCCCGATGGCCTCCACAATCACCTTGGCGCCGGGGATTTGGTCCTGGATGTGACGCTCCAGGATACTGAAATTGCCACAATGCAATAAAACGCAACGAGGCCATTATAAATACATCGGACTCCCGTTAGCTTCGGAAACAATTAACCATTTTCTGGCACGGATCGTCCAGCCAATCTGGCAATCACCGCGCTGCAATTTGGGCGCTGGAAGAGAGGAAGCCAACGCTGATAAACGGCGCGTCAACTAATGTCGTTCTCCCCTCCAACATGTGCATGTGTAGGTCTAAACATGTGTGACCATGTGAGAAATCTTGAAAATCAACTATTAACACCAATTTGCCTTTCAAATAGCCTCATTAGGGCAAAACAGCGAGTCTCTGGAGGTGCCAAAGGATGTTTCGCCGAATTACTATCATTAATTAATTTGGACGGGGACAGAAGAGACTGTATTATACACTCAAATGGGTCATCGACCAAGGCCTCCGCTCGGCTGATTGATATTTATTTAAGAGCCCAGGAAGAGTTTTAGCTTGGCGAGTCGGCGTTATTACGAATCATTTTCCCAGTGACATATTTATATGCGGAATTAGGTGCCACCTTAAAACCAATAAAGCTCATATCCTTGCGGGTAGAGCTGTTGGAGAGGGCGCAATTTGTTTTTTTTTTTCCGCGAAGGAGGTGGGGGAGCTATCTATTCAAACAAGGAAAACAATTAACGGGAAGTCACACTGGAGGGCAAGCAAATGTTCCGGAAAATAAAATACTGATTGGAAAGGGGCGAATGTGGCGTACATGATGCATCTGGCGAAATGTATTTGCCGTCCCTTTTCGCGCCCTTATTGCGCACTAACTTACCTTCTCGTAAAATCAGGACTGAAATGAAGTAAACGCAATAATTTGAAGTCTTATTAACATCATTAGTTTTATTATAATTTGGTGTTATTACTAGAGGCACTGTTAACTCTTTCATTGCCAGCCATTTTCACAGAAGCAACCCCTTTTGCTCCTGTCTGTTTTACTGGATTTTGACTGACTTTGCAAGGTCCACAGAATATTCTGTTCTATTGGTATAAAAACGTATCCGTTTCCATTTTGCAGCAATTAGAATATTGCTAAGTTTCATTATCATTCACAAACCTGTTGAAAAAAACTGGCAAAAAGAGCTTGTTGCAAATGGCCCTGGCTGATTTCTTATACTCTTCTGCCACCTGCTGGCCATTTTTTGCAATAACTACCATTGCTTTAAACGACCTCTTCATGTCAGAAGCTCTATCTTTATGCTTTAGGCAATAAAAAAAAAGAGAGAACCCCCCCCCCAAAAAAAACAACAAAAAAAACAAAACAAAACGTATAAATGTGTTTTTGGGAGTGAAGAACAAAGTATTGAAAAACGTACTTATACGTCTTTGGGTTTGAAAGAGTTAATTTACTCTGAAATTGTTTTGCTTTTCTCAGAACAACCTGATGTTAGCTATATGCACCTGAAATTAGCGCGTTAGCAAACATATATCTCAACTTTCTACAATGATTTCTGTATATCACTGGAACAAACAGTGGTACGGTCGTAACGAGCGTTCAGCAATATTCCGTAACAAAATACAAGCGATCCGTCACAGTTGGCAGCTCTTAGCATCCTTACCTTATGAGTTGGTCCTTATTCTCTTCAACCAAAGTGGGCGGGACGGTCGACACAATCACTTGCATGTCCAATGCGTTGACCACAGACACCTGTGAGCACACAGTGGAGGAGAAAAAACCCGCAAAATATCAGATGAAGTTCAGATCATCATGCAACCTCAAACTGTCGACCAGCCCGGGATGTTCGCTGCCTCTCAACCAAAGTTAACTTGGATCGTCTGCAACTCTAATGAGCACAAGAACTACAGAAAATGGATGGATGGATAAATCATGGTATTAAAACCATGTGGTACCTCTTTCGTATCACAATTAACTCATTGACTGCCATTGACGGAAAAAGACGTCAAATAATGCATTTTTGCTCGGCTGGCAGTGAATGTGTTAAACACAATGTGCCAATATATTTTGTGATTATATTGCAGCCTCCTTTTTTCATTTTCTTTTTTCAAGGCAAATGTTGCTTAAAAATCCATCAATTTTGGTTACATCTCATCTTAAGTCATTGACTGCCATTGACGGAAAAAGACGTAAAATAATGCAATTTTTGCTGGGCTGGCAGTGAATGTGTTAACTGCAACAGCCTCTGGTACTGTTAAAAAAAAATCGTATATATTGCTCTAGTAAAATTAGGAGAATACCCTTGATAACTAACTAGCAGCGCTGTAAAGCAATCATCGCTCTCTCGCTCAATTTCCAAGCAGCAATCCCGCACGTTCCTTCCCGCCGTCTGCCTTGTTAGGGGCTCGTTAGCTCGATGCGTTGCGCCAGAATAAAAAAGTATATCTGGGAAGGAGAAGCCCCGAACTGGGGCAGAGAAGAGCTTGTGTGAAATTATTGAGGAATACTGCACATGTATAAAAGAAACAGACACATATGTCCACAGCACAGAATGTCCCGAATGACCTTAACGTGAAACGCCATGTCCCTTTGTACGACCTTTCCCACTATACAGACAATCTGAAATTAGTCCAACCTACACAGCCGCACAATGTTGAGATAAAAGAACACCAAGGCAACGTATTCTCCGAATGTCACGGATTTACAGCTAAGCAAGTTCAAACAGGGAACAATAGTGTCGGCGGAACATCCACTGGCACGTTGCAGTTTATCGAAAATACCAAAGGAGCTAGCGAAAATGAGGATAAGCGTCAGTATTGCCATGAGGTGCCTTTGAGTTGTCCCCATTTCACCTAAGAAAAAAAGATGCTAAGATTTTGAATTTCTGAAATAGATATTTCTCTATGACACAGTAGATATGTTAAGATTGGCAACATTCAACAACACACATAGAATGCGCTGCATCCGGTAATAGCGCGAAATATTGCACCACAACTGCACCCGCAGTCTGCGCTCAGTTACCCAACTATTCACTGAGGATATTGCTCTGATCATATAATGGCGCAAACACGCCCACAAAACTGACAGCTTGGAGCAAATTTGCACCGGATTTACCACACATGGCAACGGATTTGCGCCAACAACATGGTTGTTATTGAGAAAGATGACATTATCAGAAAGTGAGGTTGGACCAAGAGTACGCGTTTATAGCGCCACTAAGCTGTACAGAGAGGACGACAACGATGTCATTCATTCATAAAGTACACATTATTGGTGCGATCGTTTTTAAAAAATATATTTTCAGAGGTTGCCGTGGGTTTACAGTATGCATCTGGCACGTAAAAAATGATCGTAAAATGCCTCCCTGCTATTACCGATCAGCCCGGGTTACGTTATGTGTCCTAAACCAACATAGAAATCTCTCTCTTTCTCTATGTGTGTTTGTGATCAAACGTGCATGTTGTGCCACAAATGGCATGCACTGCTGTCATGATCCCGGGATCGAGGTTGCGGCAGGTTAATATATGCTTTCCAAAAACGTTATTTGCGTCACGCAAACTCCGTGTGGCTATTTGCGCTGGCGTTAGTGAATTATACGCTGTATATCAATGAGTCTCATTTGCATTGGGGTGGGCATATTTTGCGTCAAATGTATGCAAATTGTCTCCGGTTCGAGTCCAGGCTCGGACCTTCCTGGGGGGAGTTTGCATGTTCTCCCTGTGCCCGCGTGGGTCTTCTCCGGGTACTCCGGTCTCCTCCCACATTCCAAAGACATGCATGGCAGGTTAATTGGGTGCTCCGAATTGTCCCGAGGTGTGCGTGTGCGTGTGAGTGTGGATGGTTGTTTGTCTCTGTGTGCCCTGTGATTGGTTGGCAACCAGTCCAGGGTGTCCCCCGCCTACTGCCCAGAGCCAGCTGAGATAGGCGCCAGCAGCCCCCGCGACCCTTGTGAGGAATAAGCGGTCAAGAAAATGGATGGATGGATGTATGCAAATTACCTAATTTACATACGCGCAAATAACACCGGCGCACCGTTTGTGTAATAACAACCATTTCTGCAACCGTTCTTTGCAGTTGAGAGACTGCATCAAAGCCTTCTGTATACTCTAGCATTAAAAAAAAAAAAAAAAAAAAAAAAAAAATTATAAATACGTCTTTGGGACACTTAAAACAAAAAAAACGTATTTACACGTTATTGGGAGCAAATGAGGTAAATACACATGTTTCATCTTCCCTTTACTTGACGACAATTTTAAACTCGACCACCATTGTTTTCACATCAAGTATCGATGATAAAAGTGACTCACCACCACGTCAGCGTTGCTGCTCAGACCCTCGCCATAGTCGTCGGTGGCGATCACCTCAAAGCTGAAGTAAGAGCGGCGCATGTTCCGAAACATGATGGCCGACTTGACGACGCCGGTGTACGCCTCGATGACGAAGCTGTCCTGACCTTCCGCCGTTGGGGGGATGATGAGACGGTAAGCCATGGCGCTGAAGTTCCCAGTGTCCTGATCAGTAGCCTAAAAATATAAACAAGAAAGAAAAAAAACAACAAAAACCTAGAACGCAAATAAATTTCTTTGAAATATCCATGATGGTGATTTATCCGGAAGTTGGCTACCTGAAGAACTCAACAAATCAGACTAGACTATAGCTATTCATATTTGAAATAGAGTTTTCATGTAAGTTACTCTTGCTATTGAAATTTTCATATAATTTCAGTTGTAATAGAATTCTTCAATTATTTATTTAGTTTTTTCTGAATTTGAATTTTGATTTTTGTTTTTAATTTGAGAATTAAAATGAAAATTTTAATGTAATTAACTAATTTTGAATGCAATGTAAAAAAAATCTGTAGTTTTACTGTTTTAATTAATATTTGAAAAAATATGAAAATTATCATTTTCAGTGGAATTATTATCATTGAAAGGTTATTGAATTTCAATTTTAATTTTCATTGCAATAGATTTTTTTAAATCTAATTTTTTAATTACAATTTAAATTCATTTATTCATTCATTCATTTGTACAACCAAAAATAAATGTTTTAATTTACCTAAATGTACTTAAATTTAATCTTACAATTTCAATTACTTAATTTTCCTGCTAATTTTATTTTCATTGCGATTGTAATAGAATTTTCCTTTATGATGACCTTTTTTTTTAAACTCATTCACTGCCAGCCCAGTTAAAAATTTATCTTTGACGTGTATAGTCGTCAATGGCACTGAATGAGTTAAAATCAAAATGCAGTCTAAATAATTTTTTTTTAATAAAAAAATTCTTGTAATTGATTTAATGTACTTTATATTCCAATTTAACAATGAAAATTATGTAATTTTGAAACTGAATTTACATGCTCGCTTACACAAGGATTTATTTGATTTTAAATGTAATAATGTAAGTTTAAAAGTAATTGCAACATTGCAAGCTAAATTGCAATTTAAATACATTGCAGCGATTGGCTGGCAACCAGTTCAGGCTGTCATAAAGATATGCCTTCCGCAAATGCTCATCTTCATGGCCACTAACTTTTTTTTTTTTTTCCCCACTCCACATTCCATTGCCTGTACTCAAAGTTTTATAATGAGGTAAAAAGTTCAACCCCTGGAAACCATTAATTCTGTCAAAAATTGATTGGAATTGGGAAGGAGCCTCCCGGAACGGATTGCCTTCGATTTGCGAGGGCTCACTAATTCAATGAGCGGAAGAGTTGTGGGGGCAGCAGCTCCGATTATTAATTCCTCTATTTCGCACGGAGATGTCTTAATGGAGGAAGGAAATGCTGCATAAAAACAGGAATAATTAACAAACGGAACTTCAAGCTGTTTAAAACAAAAAAAAAACGAACATAGCCTTCAAGTGATTGGGGGGAGATAATTGCTTTTTTTTCCCCATGCAGGTGTTGAGACGATATATTAAGTGGCTGACGGAAGACGGGTCGCAGCCGCAGGCGTTTGTGTTATCTCCATCTCGTGTACTTCCACCTGGCTGCTGCGGATTGTTCCATTGGGACTTCTTGTAATAGATTACTCGGAAGCCTACGTTTCCCCTTTATGATTAAATTCTCCTCATGCGTTATTTCCGCCGGTCACTTAAGTATGAGAGTGTTTAAAAGAAAAGAAAAAAGAATAAGACAGGATTAAAACCATCATTCCAAAGAAGCTTACAATTCCTTGCCAGCCTACACTCCATTAAGCGAGTCCATCTACTAAATGTGATGGAAAGTGAAACTGGAGAAAAAGCTCCGAGGCGCAAATTCCGAGTCGCGACTGAGCTCAAACACAGGCATCAATTCTCGCCCGTGTCGCAAGTGACACTGATAAATAGCGGCAATCTCGTCTTTTTTCCCTCCCGTGCTATTGATGGAAGAGGGGGAAGGCGCGAGGGGACCTCAGCGGAAGGCCGCAGACATGCCAGATTATAACAACTGGGGAAAGCATGCCGATCGGCGCCATGGCGGGAGAAGAAGCACTTGGCAAATTGGACTCATGACTTCCAAGATGAAGGGATAAATACCACATGATCATAGAAACAAATATCTGTCTCAGCCTCAAACTGATTGACATGATTAAACAATGTAAAGATAAACAAATACCTCAGTAAGCCACAGTAATTTGTTGTTCCTTGCGGAGGATAAAGAACGTATTCCTGCTAGTATTATTCATTATCTGTCGACATGTGCTGCTTCTCTTTGTTCAAATATCAGTTCAGTTGCCTAAAAGGTTATAGCACCAATGCTGTTCGTTAGCTTGTCTCTGGTATTTTGCATTGTTTGGTATGTGTTTTAAATACTCACTAAATAAATCTTTATTTTAACTCTTTATCGTTCAAGTTAGGAATCTAGTTTTTGTGAGGTCGGTCTTGGAACTTTTCTGACAGGTCTAGTGTGTCCGACTGGAACACACAACTATCGAACACACACGATAGACTGTATGCACTAGGAGTGTGACGATATATCGATATCACGATAAATCGTCGTGCTTTGTCGCCCGATAGATTATCGATACGTCTACGCAAGTATCGCGATATTTGTGGTTAATCTACAGCCACTATAATGGCTCCATTGTTCATGAATTATTGAGCATTATATTATTTGGCGGGCCAGTAGGGGGAGTGCCTCATATTTTTTTATTTGTATTATTATTTATTTATTATTTATTGATATTTATTTATTTTATTATGTTTTATTTTTATTTATTATGCATTTATTTATATTATTATTATTATTAGTTCATATATATATATATTATGAATTTATATTATATTTATATTTATTTATATTATTTCATTATATTATGAATTATTATTTTGTTATTTGTTTTCATTTGTAATATTATTTATTGATATTTATTTATTTTTATTTATTATGCATTTATTTATATTATTATTATTATTATTATTATTTTTCCTGTTTAGTTTTATCATATATCATAGATTATCGTGGATTTATTACCTGAGCAATATATCAATAATTGCGGTATCGTCATATCGTGAGATAATCGTTATCATGAGCCTTGTATCGCATATCGTATCGTATCAGGAGGTAGCCACAGTTTCCCACCCCTAGTATGCACTATTGCATAAAACCTGTTTTGTGTGCCAAAGCGAACTCGTTTGATGGCCAGGCAGGATGTCAGGCCACGACATTGAGGGGAATGAAAGTGAGGCGGATTTTGTTACAGGTGATGACGTGTGGGTGGACAGAAAACTGCCGCAGAGGGGGATAACGGAGAGGAAAGCGGACATTTTCCTCACCACTATCTTGAGCACGGAACTGAAGATCTTGGTGTCCTCCGTCACGCCGCCTATGTAGAGCTTCCTGGTGAAGACGGGATGGTGGTCGTTCTCATCGCTCACCTCCAGGAACACCTTGGCCGTGTTGGCTGTTACAAGACAAATAGCAGTGTACATTAACTCATTTGCTCCCAATAACGTATAATTACGTTTTTTTATGTTCTAAGTGTCCCAAAGACGTATTCATACGTTTTTTTTTTTTTTAATGTTTGAGCATACAGAAGGCTTTGATCCAGCCTCTCAACTGCAACGGGATTGTTTCTGTGAAAATGGCTGGGAGTGAATGAGTTAAATCAAAGGTCACATGCAGCGTAACAGCTAAATGCCGCTTCGCCATGTTTACGTTGATATATTTCATTTGCATGACACAATTTAAAGAAATGATTTTTCTAAGAGAAGTCACCGGTTGATTTGCGCACTGTTTCAAGAGTCACTGGGTCCACTTTGAACACTCGCTTGGGTTAAAGCCAGAAAAGTTTTCATTTTGAATGATATTGGACAGACACAGACAAAGCAAGCTTTGAAATCACTTCAATGATCCTTTTCACTCCACCAGAATTTCATCTTTTTAGGGATGATTTTTCCACATCAAAGGAAGCGCACCAGTTTTAATGCGATTGAATCGATCCATTCATTCTCCGTGTAAAAAGTTTTGGAGCCGAGATTCACACCCAGAACCTCATGTGTGGTTGATGTTCTAACCCAGGGGTGTCCAAACTTTTTCATTTGAGGGCCACATACAGAAAATCAGAAGGACGCAAGGGCCACATAATGTTATGAAGAGAAATTGTGTTTAGTCCTAAAAATTGTACAAATAATTTATTTGTGCTTTTGCATAGAAAAATGCGACAGTATATAAACCGATTTTTTTGTAATATGGCAGTAGGGTTATTATAGTTTTGGAATTTTTCATTTTAGTTTTTTTGTTTTGAGGTTTTTTTTTTAAATTTAGTTAGTTTTAATTATTTTTCAGGGTGGTTCTGGTAGTTTTTTAAATTCGTTTTAGACATTAATAAATGCTTAGTTTTAGTTTAGTTAGTTTCAGTATTAGTTTTATTTTATTTTATTGTATTTTATTTATTTTATTTTATTTTTTCATGTGTGTTACTCAATATTTAAAAAACACCATGGGTACGACGTCATTATTCCAGTTTATATTAAAATAAATCTAATAAAAGTCACTTTTAAAATCATCCCCAAAGGCTCATGCATTAAATTAATGACCTAAGACTAAAACGAAGGACATTTTTGCTATAATTATAGTTTTATTTTAGTTAGTTTTGTAAACCTAAAATGTAGTTTCAGTTAGTTTTCTTTTTTTTTTAAAGCATCTTCGTTTTTTGTTTTATTTCGTTAACAAAATTGAATTTTAGTTTTTCCATTAGTTTTAGTTAACTAAATTAACCTTTAATAGCTGTTGTGTTTTTCGATACCCTCCTTTTTACTTTGACCATCTCCAAACATTTTTGTTTTGTTTATTTTATTTGAACTGAGTCAAATGACATTTTTAGCATATGTCGCGGGCCACTAAAAAATGGACGGCGGGCCGCAAATGGCCCCCGGGCCGTAGTTTGGACACCCCTGTTCTAACCACTAGGCTACATTCAACTTGACAGAATATCATTTCCAAGTTTAGTTTTATGGTAATAACTCCATACGGTATGTACAATTTATGAACAGTTCCAAACTTTTGATTCTTCCACCGATTTGCAGAAGTCTTGTGACATCATGACACGACACCATCAGTTTCTCGCTCTCTCGCTGATGGGCCCCATCGAGAGCTGCCGGCCGGCCGTCACCGGCGGCTGAATAAACACGTCCAAAAAGATAAATCAGAACCACTGTTGATCGAACGTTATATCATTTGAACTGAAAATGGTCGTGTCGCTCTCATTTCGACACGGTCGTCAGCCGGACCGCAATTTTAAATGAAAACTTGAAATCATTTCCTGCGTCGCACGGTAGCCATCTCATTACTGAGAACATTGTATGTGGGTTGGTTTAGAAACTTTTGATTAGGAAAAAAAAAAATAATGTTTTCCTTTGCATGTGAACTTATTTGACAATTATTTTAATCCAAATTTTCTTATGAAAGAGTATTCTGGCCATATTGAAAAGACTGCCCTATGAAAATACTGTAATGGGGGAGAAGCTGGAATTTTTTTTTTTTTTTTTTTTTTTTTTTTTTTTAAGTCTCAATAATATGAGAAAAGTGTGGTGTGATGATGTAAAAGAATTAATTTTACACAAAACAAGTCAGAATTTTATGCCCTTACGTCTGAAAATGATGTAGAAAAGATACATACATTTAGGAGAGAAAAGTAATAATTTTAAATTAAAAAAAATCTCAATATTATTATGAATTAGTTGCAATTTTACGAGGAAAAAAAAGCAGTCACAGTACATCGGATACGTTGTAATTTTTACGATAAAAAAGTCAGAAAGAATAATTCAGGGGAAGCAAAGTCAAAACAAGAATAAAGTTAATAAATAATAAATAATAAATATAGCAACATATAATAATAGTAATAAAGTATAAAGTTCAATGGGAGAAAAAAAAAGTCCTAATTTAGCATGAATGTTATGAAAATAAAGCCTCAACCTTACTCGGAAAAAGTTGAGAATTTTTGATGATAAAAATGTAATAACAGGAAAAAAAAGTCACAATTTTAAAATGTAAATTCACAAGCATATGAGAAAAGTCATAATATCACATGACAAAACTCTTTAAATTACAACAAATACATTATAATTCATGAGAAAAAAAAATTGTGACCTTACATGGGGAAAAAAAAAAATATATGAATTTTACAGTTGAAACATTACAGGGTGCAAAAGAAAAATAAAGTTGTGATTCGAGGTAAAATGTGTCATTTTAAAAGCATAAAGTCGAGACGTTTTGAGGAAAAAAATCATTTTTATAAGAATAAGGTGATATTATGTGGGGAAAAAAAAAGATATAATCTTAAAATCATAAAATCGGAATAATCCATGAGGGGAAAATTTTTACAAGAATAAAGTTGAGGGAAAAAAAATCAAAATGACCATAAACATATGCCAGTGTTAAAATAATAGTTGATGATGTTGTCAAGTTAAACACAAGTTTCACAAATGCTAAATGAATTATATCAAGACATGGCACTTTTCTAAATTGTTTTGGTCCACGTGGCAATTTCGACATCCACTCATTAAAAAGAACATGTGATTGCAAATCCAGTTGTAATTTCAGCTGATATTTCCTGAATCGTTTCAAAAGATTGGCGGCCGCCCGCAGCAAGGAGCGAGGCTCTCTCATCTTAGTCGGAGATTGCTTCTAACGACACGAGCGCCGGGAGCTCGTTTGGTTTCATCCGACGGCGTTGGGAGTCAATAATGAGGCCGACTTGCCTTGATCAATGACGATATTACGCGGCGAGAAACGCGGAGTGGCGCCCGGGTCTCCTATTGCCCCCAATAAGCGCACGAGGAAATCAACAATTGAAATTCGCCGAGCAAACAGTGGGGGGACGTTGAGTCTCAGTGAACTCATCAAAACGATGATGAAATATTAGCCGAGGCGAGTGGGCGTGGAACTCCAATCAATCTTGGGGGAAGTTTGCGCCAACTAAAACTTTCTGCTGGCCATCATTAAAAAATGCAAATGATGGAAAGAATTATGCGAAGGTCAGTCCAAATCAAGCAATACAAACAGGGTGATAGTTAAGAATTTAATTTGCCCCCGTGACCGAGCTTGTTAGTTCATTTACTTGTACGGTGGTGCCTCGAGATGTCTTAAATCATTTTTCCTCATTGAAATAAATGGAAATGTCATTACAGTAACTCCCCCTCTATTGTGGGTGTTACATTCCAATATCCCTTAGGCATGTTTTATAGCATTTATGGTACTTATTTTTTTTCTCAAAAGTCTTTATCTTTAACATTTTAAAATATTTAATACATTGATAGGGAGAGAGAGAAAAAATATTGTACAGTGTACCTGTTATCTGTGTTTACACTAGGGATGTTCGATACCGATACCAACTGCCGATACCAGTAGTACATTTTGACAAATAAAAATAAAAAATCACTAAAAGATATTTTTAAACAAATATATTTCCTTTAATTTTGACCAAAAAAAAAAAAAACAGCACAGTCACTCTTTAATAGTCTTCACGCTCAAAATAAAACACAAAAATGCTCTTTTAGTTTAAGATTCACAATTTTGAAGTATTTCCAAACCGGTGAAGTTTTGGTGAAAAACTGCTGCAAGCTAGCGCCAGTTACAGGCAAGGAGGACTCAATTAACGTCTTCCCCCTCTGCCATCGTCTGCGTCACGAGTACTCGAGTACTTGAAAAAAGGTTGGTTTCGGCCCGATACCGATACCTGGTATCGGTACTCGCCCATCCCTAGTTTACACTAAACAAATAGTTTTTTTTCCAAACTAAGAAACTTATCTCAAAATATACATAAAACATGAACCAACAGCAGATGCTTTCTGTAGGTGAAAAAAACAGGATGAGAGAGGATTGATGCATTCAAATCTCCTTGTCATGTCCGCTCTTGAAGTACTTCCTGTTTTCACTCTTATTTTTTTTTGTAATACGGTGTATTTACTAGGGATGTCCCGATCACACTTTTTTGGACTGAGTCCGAGTCACTTCATTTTGATTGGCCGATTTCGAGTCCCGATCAGATACCTCGGCATTATATTAAGGATATTTATTTGTTATTTTTTTTTAAGCAAAACTACTCCATCACCTTTTATAAGGTGAGTAGAGCAGTGATTAAACTAAGTAAAACATTTAAAACCATTTTTTTGGCACATGTATGAGTTACTCAAAGGGCTATTATTATATTAGTATATTAATTTTTCACGAGGGCTTTATTTTTGAGAACCTACTGTAGCCGTTCTAAAGCATGCTACTTAACACAAATTGATAGGCTATGTACATATTTGCATGTTGGGTGTGCGACTTTAAGGGGTGTGGCCTAGTGAATGACGTCAGAAGCTGGAGTCTAATTGGCTGCTTAGTCTGGCTGTGAGTTTATGTCCTACTGCAGCACCTTTCTCATTTTGTATCTTTCAATAATCAGAATCAGATTTGTTGGCCAGGTATGTAAAAACACTTCAGAGTCGCAACTCATCTGAGAGAAACAAAAAAATAGCAATGACCAATAGCGGGAAGTCTGGCAGTTCGCTAATTAGTGTCCCAAGTTTCTTAGATGGAAAAATGGAAACTTGAGTGAGGAAGGACGTTAAACGGAGGATTAAACGTGTGTTGTGAATCGTGGCTCTCTGACCACCTGCGAAGTCCAACCATATTTTCACTTCACTTAAGTATCTGACTTGTAACTCAAATTATGGCTCGAATACGTTATTTTTAAATCACCAAATGACGGCTCTCATAAATCAAGGCATTATAATTTACCAAAATGTTTACAATAGCAAAAATCTCTTCACCTTTCCAGTCTGGGTTAGGGAAAAGAACAGCGTCATATCCCATTTGTCGTCTTCTGGCATGCAAAAGTGTAAAGTCGTGTTGCATTGGAGCGCAGGGAGCGCCAGAGGATTTGGACGCACACCGACTGCACATCAGACAACAGCCACAAAAGCTGTGAGACAGAGAGCAAGGACCCTCGGGGGGATGAATGCGCACGAGGTCCGCTCACTTTCTTTCTAGCTCTCGCTTCTTTCGAAACATCGACTCTTTCCAACGCCAAGATTTACCCCGGAAATGGTTGCACTATCCAGCAACACGAAATTTACTGCACACGAGAAGGCCCATGAGAAGCTCTCCTAAACAACAATAAAAAAAAAAAGTCCTTTTTTTTTTTTTCCTTTCAAGAAAAAAACAAAACAACAACAACAACAAAAAACTCAAATTCAGCACGTGCTAATCATAAAAACCCCAAGAATGTCCGGACAGGATGTAAAAAAGCGGACATTATACGAGCACAACAGGCTACTTGCAAAAAGCACAGTGTGAAGAATATGAACCGCACCAAATGAAAAAAAAATAAAATCCGCTTTTGGTCCAGACCAAAACAAGCGGACTAAAGCACTTTTCTGGTCTGAATACAGTTTTCATCAGTTTCAAGTTTCATCATTCTTCACAAACCTGTTGACGACACTGGGGAAAAGTGTTTTTTGCAACCATGGCCCTGGTTGATCTCTTATACTCTGCTGCTACCTGCTGGCCATTTTTTTGTAATAACTACCATTACTTTAAGCGACCTCTTCAGGTCAGAGGCTGCATCAAAGCTTTTTGTGTGCTCTAGCATTAAAAATAAATAAATAACTAACTAACTAAATAAATAAATAAATAAATAAATATGTTTTGGGGCAATATTTAAAATGGAATGTTTTTTTTGTTTTTTTTATATGTTTTTGGGAGCAAATAAGTTAAAAGTCTTCACACTGATGACTTACCGTGAGCGACAGCTGCAAGCCAAGACATTAAGTCCAGAAACTGTTTGAAATTGTTGACTGCATTTCCCAACCACTATTCAACTCTGAGTTATAATTGAACTTGTGTATATCAAAGAGAAAGCTGTTGCGTTTTAGTTAGCACTAGTATTCAATGTTAAGTGTTTTTCAAAAAAAACGACTCCTCCCAACTGAATATAGTCGAAGTACACCTAACGTGCTAAGATGCCTCTTGAAAGTCTACTTTCATTTGGATTAAGCCAGTTATTTCAGTTCTCTCACTCTGTATATTGACAGACAGGAAGAGTGCTTCCTTTGAGTGATCTTACTGAAAGGACGTACGGAGAAAAAAAAAATGCTCATTTCAACTCAGTCATTCAACAAGATGAAAGACATGTTTGCCGCCGTCTGATCATTATTGTATTAATGCGGGTGTTTGATGGCGCTTTGCCAAAAGAGGACGAAATGTCAGCGAACATATCTCGATTGCGAACGCCTTTGACTCCGCCAGATAAGAGACGAGTGCGCGGATCTGCCGAGCTGTTGATCTGCGGATCGCGCGTCTGTAATTCCCGTGATTAGCATTTGAGAGCTGCGCCGAGGCAGAGCAACGTACAGTAGGTCATCGATTATTCATCGGGACACGTTTGTTCAGAAAACTTTGTTCGTTATTAGCTTTCATCGGCCAACTGTAAACCGGTTTGTGGAATCCGGTTGAAACGCTTCAAGGTTTTCGGCGTTCTTCAGACGATCTGATGACGGCAAAAGTCGACTTTGACAATTTGCGGAAATGAAATAAACAACCCCACGAGGAGTCAAAATCCATGATTTAAATATCAAGCCGAGCTTGGAAATTAGCCAATATGTATGCATAGAGGGTGAACAAAGGCAGCGGACTGACAAGTGATCATCAAAGCTGGTTTTCAAGAAGCAGCTGCCAGAGTGGACTGGAAAAAGCTGTCAAATATGTCATTTGTCCGCCTAAACTGGTTAGTTTGAAGCCAACTGGAAACGGAACAGGTGATCACGGAGGACAGCGGACGTGTCGGGGAGGACGTAGTATGCATTTGTGCAAACTGGAACACGGTTTCATCAAATTTGACAAGATGTCGCAGAAAAGATTGCGTTTGTGTGATTGTGAGTATTCACTTAGAAAATCTGGTTTCTGGGATAGGCTCCAGCACCCCCTCAACCCTTGTGAGGAATAAGCAGTTCAAGAAAATGGGTGGTTGGATGGATGGATGGATGGATGGATGGATGGATGGATGGATGGATGGATGGATGGATGGATGGACAGACAGACGGACAGACGGGTGGATGGATGGATGGATGGATGGATGGATGGATGGACGGATGGACGGACGGACGGACGGAACGGACGGACAGACAGGTGGATGGATGGATGGATGGATGGATGGATGGATGGATGGATGGACGGACGGACGGACAGACAGACGGACAGACGGGTGGATGGATGGATGGACGGATGGACGGACGGACGGACGGACGGACGGACGGACGGACGGACGGACGGACGGACAGACGGATGGATGGATGGATGGATGGATGGATGGATGGATGGATGGATGGATGGATGGATGGGTGGTTGGATGGATGGGTGGTTGGTTGGATGGGTGGATTGTTGGATGGATGGATGGATGGATGGATGGATGGATGGATGGATGGATGGATGGATGGGTGGTTGGATGGATGGATGGATGGATGGATGGATGGATGGATGGATGGATGGATGGACGGACAGACGGACGGACGGGCGGATGGTTGGATGGATGGATGGATGGGTGGTTGGATGGATGTATGGATGGATGGACGGACGGACGGACGGACGGACGGGCGGGCGGGCGGGCGGGCGGTCAGGCGGATGGATGGATGGATGGATGGATGGATGGGTGGTTGGATGGATGTATGGATGGATGGACGGACGGACGGACGGACGGATGGGCGGGCGGGTGGATGGATGGGTGGTTGGATGGATGTATGGATGGATGGATGGATGGACGGACGGGCGGGCGGATGGATGGTTGGATGGATGGATGGATGGGTGGTTGGATGGATGTATGGACGGACAGACGGACGGACGGACGGGCGGGCGGGTGGATGGATGGTTGGATGGATGGATGGATGGATGGATGGATGGATGGGTGGTTGAATGGATGTATGGATGGATGGACGGACGGACGGATGGGCGGGCGGGTGGATGGATGGGTGGTTGGATGGATGTATGGATGGATGGATGGATGGACGGACGGGCGGGCGGATGGATGGTTGGATGGATGGATGGATGGGTGGTTGGATGGATGTATGGACGGACGGACGGACGGACGGGCGGGCGGGTGGATGGATGGTTGGATGGATGGATGGATGGATGGATGGATGGTCACTATGTTCTTATGAAGTACAGTGAACAAAAAACTTTGTAATTTCCTTGAAATCACTACATTTTTTTCCAATTAGATAAACCTGTGGCCAGTAAATTAAACTCCTCCCCTCAGTTCAACATAGGTGCTTGGTACCAAGATGCCACCAGAGGGCACTAAAACCATTTTCGCATGATACATATGGCTTTAGCCTGAGCATAAAAACAGTGACTAGGCGAGATTTTCAGCAAATAACGGATGATAGATTCCTTCCAAAATAAAAAGCATTGGCAAATAGGCTAATTTGCAAATCCTAAACAATAAATATGTGAGGCTGCAAGAATATAAATGACCATAGAACAACAAAGGCATCCTAATTACAGTTATACTGTACCTTATAGTGTAACATCATCGACAATTAGCAGTTTGACCAAATCATGCCCAAAGATAAACACGTTCAAACAATTGTTGGTTTTCGAACGTAGCACACCTCCGTCGATCTCATTTTAGCCAGCATTAAATGATTCCCACATTTTGGGACACTTGATTTGAAATGACAACTGTGTTTTGAGAAGAACAATGTGAGAAAAGAATACGTCAACCTGAAGTTACGGTTAAGTACGTAAACTTACTGTTTTCTTTTGGGTTTTTTTTTCGCTTCCTGTTTTTGTTCAATTGCTTTTGGCTGTTTGTTTTTTTGTGTGTGTGTGTGAACAAATAATTTAGCTCTTCTGTGACTGATGTGACTGCTACGTTAGCTTCCCGCGCAAGTCGCCGAGGGGGCTAACTGTTGCTTGTCACTCGTGATCAAAAGATACCGCTTTGTGTCTTATGTGACATGTATGAGGTTGCGTGAGCGATTTATTACACTTGAAGAGTTAAGAGTGTTCTGTTTCCAACTTATTTATTTTAGACTGCTTAAACTTCTGCATATACAGTCCAACCTCGGTTTTCGAACGCTTCTGTTCTCAACCAAATCGGTTTTCAACCAGAAAAATTTGAGAATTTTATGTCTCAGAACTCGTCCAAAAAAATCGGCTCTCGACCTCACTGAAAAAAGCCGAGCGTACCTGAACGCGACTCACTCGGGAGCCGAGCTAACTCGAATGCTTCCTCCGTAGCACATTCGTGTTCAAAGTTCGTTTGGAGCAGACCTGTTCATTGTTATTTACGAAAATCTTTTTTGTAGTTTTGCATCGTGTATTAGCCCCTAAACATTGGTCCAAAGAAAGCAAGTGCAAGTGGTAAAGCTGGTGAAGAAAAGAGGAAAGTAGTGCGCAGAACTATTGAATTTAAAAAAGAAATGTTTGCATTTTTTTTTTTTTATCATTTTAGATAGGATATTTAAATAAAACAGTGTCTATTTCTACCCTTTTCTATTTATGGTAAACAGTATACAGTTTAGTTTATGGTGTAAAATAGTAAAAAAAAAAAAAAACTTGGAAATTTTGGAAGTTTTTTTAGACTTGGAACGGATTAAAATTATTTACATTAATTCTAATGGGAAAAATAGTTTCGGATTTCGAACAAATCGGTTTTAGAACAGCCTTTTGGAACGGATTATGTTCGAAAACTGAGGTTTGACTGTACCTGTATGATGATTACCATATTTTCCGCACTATAAGGTGCACCTAAAAGCCTTCAATTTTTTCAAAAGCTGACCATGCGCCTTATAATCCAGTGCGCCATATATATGGATCAATATTTTGCCGCAACAGGTCTTGCTGTCAAGACGCTATCGGTGACCCTGCACGATCGGTGACGCGCATGCGCAGAAGATCCCGCCATCTTGGATCGCTAGCTAATACTAATACTTTACCTCCGGGAAAATAATAAAACAGCTGTTTATTCATTTTGGGAGTGAATGGAGTTGTCAGAAAGCTGGTTTGTAATCTATTAATAAAGTTTGACTTACCTATCTGACTGTTTTGTTGACGTTCCCTTTAGCGCAGCACCATCTAATGGATGCATAACATAACCACAGCCTCTACTGTAGCGCTTAATATATGAAAAAAGTTGTAAAATATGTCATACATTGAAGGTGCGCCTTATAATGCGGAAAATACGGTACATTAAAAAAAAAAAAAAAGGTACACAGAAATCCTATGAAAGACGATTTCAGCCCCGGCACATTCGCCGACGGCGGTTTCTTACTTTTGGAAGGCACGCGCAAGTTGGACATGACAACCAGCAGCGAGTCGGCCTGCACCCTCAGGACGTAGCTGGTCACATTTTCATAGTCCAGCGGCTTGGCGGTGGAGATGACGCCCGTTCTGTTGTTCACACGGAAATGACCTGCGAGCAACACAAGAGCGCGGCGGGGTGAGGCCAACTGAAACGGACAAAACAAAACCTGGCAAAAAAAAAAACAACAACAGAAGTTCCGCATTCTATCCTAAGGTTACCTGAACTTTAGTCTTTGCAATGTTAACTTTTGAACAAATACTTGATGTGTATTGGCTTACTTGCAAAGGAAAAACAAACACGGGCTAAACTAAGGAATTAGCAATGACATGTTTAATATTAGGGGTGTGAATTGCCTCGTACCTGACGATTCGATTCGTATCACGATTCATAGGTCACGATTCGATTCGATACCAATTAATCCCGATACGAATTTATAAGTCTATAGTTGTGATTTTTTTTTATTTAAATTTAGATAAAATACTAATCAGTAAACTTGTACAGTGTAAGATTTGTATGAAAATGTATTATTTATTTATCTGAAACTTCAGTCTTACACAGGTTGTAATCTGTTTCATGTTTGAACAGCATTAAAATAAAATAATAAGGCTTAGTGTTCCATTAATATAACATTTTTCCATGCTTAAGGTGTGAACCCTAAGACGTTTTGGTAAATATTTTTCCATCAAAAATGGATATTTAAAAATCGATTCGCCCGCCTATTGAATCGATTCGAGAATTGCGCGATGTAATATCGCGATGTATTGCCGAATCGATTTTTTTTAACACCCCTATTTAATATGTTCATGTAAAACCTGAGAAGGAAAAATAGGAACAGTTCAAAATTCTCAGCATTATACTGGATTTTCAATATTTTTTTTTTATTTTTTTTATTTTATTTTTTTACATTCATGCATACGAATAAAAGGCCACTCTCGATTCATTTTGCCTACTCACACTCAAGTGAAACTCTTTCCCGTTCCTCCAAAGAAACCCAACCGAAGTCACACCTGCCGGGTTGTCTGCTCTCTCAGGGACTAATTACGCTTCGCCGATTTTGCCAACGAGTGTGACAAGCAAGCAGTCGGCTTTGCAAATATGTCACCGCTGTTTTTTTTTTGTTTTTGTTTTTTTTTCCCACACGCCAGGACATACAAAGGACAAACAAGACTGCGTCTGCAACTCGCTGGCGCGTTTCGTGCTGAGAGCAAGTCCGGGCCATCTGCTGCTCGGCGCCGGTGGCGACTCTGCATTGTGAATGCACTTTTATATATAATACAGAGTCAACTGAATTTGGAATGAATGTGGAATGTGTCAATGTATTCTACTTTGTCATTCAAACAGACGAGTGGGCTTGAGTGGCACTTTTTAAGAAGAAAATCTCAGCCTCATTTTTTTGGGTGAAAACGTTTTTTAAGCGTTAATTGGAACGTTACGTGAAACGTGAAAATGTTAATTGCTGACATCTAGTTTAAAATGAAGGGAGCCTAATTACCAGCACTGACATTTTCGGCTGTTTAGGGCACCAAACGATGCCAAGGAAACATCATGAAAAAAAATTCTGCCTAGCAACAGGTGGAACAAAAATTATGCAAAATTTAGTGATGATTATTGACTAATTTTTACGAGACACAGCCACCTCCACAAAGTGTAATTTTGCCCAAAAATTCTGTGCTAGATTCGCTGTTAAAAAAAAAAGTTTGAATTAAAAAAAATTAAGTTGAGCAGTTCAACTATTATAATTTATATTTTACATTTTTTTCCCAATTTAAAATACAATTTTTGGCCCCCCCAATTTTTTTTTTTTTTTTGCTGTTAATAGTAATAAACAGGACTGTCTCATAAAATTAGAATATTGTGATATTTTTAGATTTATTTTCTGTAATGCAATTAAAAAAAACAAAACTGTCATACATTCCGGATTCATTATAAATCAACTGAAATATTGCAAGCCTTGTATTATTTTAATATTGCTGATTATGGCTTACAGCTTAAACAAAACTCAAATATTCTATCTCAAAATATTAGAATATCATGAAAAAGTATACTAGTAGGCTATTCGACTAATCGCTTGAATCGTCTTATTAACTCAAAACGCCTGCAAGTGTTTCCAAGTGAATCCAGAATGTATGACTTTTTTTTCCTTTTTTTTTTTTTAATTGCATTACAGAAAATAAAGGAGTTTATCACAATATTCAAATTTTCTGAGGCAGTCCTGTAGCTTACATTTTATAACTGGCAACCCATTAAAAACGGAGTCAAGTCCTGTTTGTAGTTCTGCTGACATGATATCAGGCAGAACTTGCATTTCAGGTCTCCCCGGTGTTCATTGAAACACAAATCAATAGACTGCTTCCTAACATATATTTCTTTCAACATTTTCCACGGCAACTACCCGCTTTGTGGCCACACTGGCACCGAGGTATTTGAAATCAAATGTTTACGCGTCTTGTCACGAAGCACAATATAGCAAAAGACAGCGTCAATGGAAATATACCTAAATCATTCCCCGCCACGATGGAGTAGTAGATGGTCTGGTTGATGGCGGCAGCTAGAATGGTCCCCACCGGCGCACCCACCGGCGCCAGCTCGCTAACGGGCGGGAACCTGCGAAGACGCGTGAATGCCGAGATGAATTACGTGAAGACTTTCGGGATCGATGATGCTCCGGAACTCCAGCAAACATCAGCAGGAAAATTAAAAAAAAAATTAAAAAAAATGATGCAGTGCAATGCACTTCAGCCTTGATTCAGGGAGGAGACGTTTCAAAAAGCATCAGTGATTACGCTTGGCACAAACATGACTTAAGGAATTCAAACTTTCTTAGATTTATTTCCAGTAAACAGGATGCAGTATGTATTAAAAAGATTCGCCAAAATATTTTTGTGGGTTTTTTTTCCATCATTTTTTTTTTTTATTTCCATTTTCTACATTTCTACATGTGAACAGTATTATTGCTCTATTTAAACTAGGGATGGGCGAGTACCGATACCAGGTATCGGTATCGGGCCGATACCAGCCTTTTTTCAAGTACTCGAGTACTCGTGATCTAACTGGCGCTAGCTTGCAGCAGTTTTAACCAAAACTTCACCGGTTTGGAAATACTTCAAAATTCTGAATCTTAAACTTAAAGAGCATTTTTGTGTTTTATTTTGAGCGTTAAGATTATTGAAGAGTGACTGTGCTGTTTTTTTTTGGTTTTTTTTTTGTCAAAATTAAAAGAAATGTATTTGTTTAAAAATATCTTTTAGTGATTTTTTTTATTTGTCAAAATGTACTACTTGTATCGGCAGTTGGTATCGGTGAGTACTGCGGGTCTGAGTATCGGTATCGGTATGAAAAAAAGTGGTATCGAACATCCCTAATTTAAACCAATAATTTAACATTTCTAAATAATCATTTATAATTATAATAATCCTAATTCTATAATTGTGTTTTACTATGAAGTTATGACATACATTAATAATAATTAGTTAGCTTTGAGGCTAGCTTGTGCTAGCATCCACCAATATTATGGACAGACTATGACACCAAGATATTATATTAACTCATTCGCTCCCAGCCATTTTCACAGAAGCAGTCCCGTTCGCTCCCGACTGTTTTACTGGATTTTGACTGATGTTGCAAGGCCCACAGAATATTGTGTTCTATTGCTATAAAAGCATGGAACCTATCAAAAGAAAGATTAAAGTCTCTTCTTTCATCAGGAAAAAAAAGTATGTTTCTATCTGTTTCCGTTTTGCAGCAAATAACATTAGAAGAGAGCTAAGTTACATCAGTTTTTATAAATCTGTTCAAAAATGTAAGTAATTGAGCTTTTTTTCCACATGGTTGATTTCCTTTGCTCTGCTGCCACCTGCTGGCCATTTGTGTAATAACTACCATTTCTGCAACCGTTCTTTGCAGTTGAGAGGCTGCATCAAAGCCTTCTGTATGCTCTAGCATAAAAAAAAACAAAAAAACGTATAAATACGTCTTTGGGATCAAATGAGTTAAACAATTCTATTTTCCATCATTGGGTGTGACAGTACTGTCAGATTTATAGATAATTTTTTTTTCTCCCAAACTTAAATCAAGAATATGTTTTTGCAATGCAAACCGGGGGGAAGCTTTTTTCCATATGTTGTTGATGATGAAGCAGGCAGGACGACGCCCACTAAAGGGAGTTCTGTGCGCATTCTGGGCTGAACGCGTGCCATCAGTGTTGATTAACACTGAAGCCAATTTTAGATTTGCCTCACAGTGAAGACGATCACTTGGGAGTTTAGTGCTGATAAATGTTGAAAAAGGTGTAATTAGCGTTATTCATGCCGCTGTGCAAGGAGCTCTAGCCGGGGGATATTTTTTCCATACGTTCTTCCAAACCTTCCTCCTCCTAAACATCCCACCTGACCGGCCTTTTATCGCTGCATCTGCTCCATGCTAATGTTTTTCCTTCCTGGCTGCAACTCCTTGGAGAGAACAAGCAGCCTCCATAGTCGAAAGCAAAGTGCTTTTGTTGCAATACCTGAACAATAATTTATGTTTTCCCCAAAGTGAATCATGTGCTGGAAAAGAATAAAAAACATGTTCATTTATGTATACGGGTAAGAAGAGAGCTCTGCATGAACTTGAAATGATTTTTTTTTTTTTTAAGTTTTCATGAAATTTAACTAGGGGTGATCGGTATCAGTGTGGATTTCCTTAATTTTTGGAAATCGGTGATTGACTGATCCCTTAAAATAAAATTGATGGGACTTGTGAAAAATTCAGCCACTGAATTGACTAATAGGCTTTCCATTTTTTATTTGACAGGTCTACTTCATGAAGAGTTAAAAAAACAATTTGCATTATTTCACAGGTTGCCACATATAATTGTAGCTGTTATTAGCATATTTATTTTTGGGGGAAAAAAAAAATCCCTGCCTTTGGTAAACCAGCCAAGACACATCGTAACACAGATTAGTCCAGTTAGCCGGTATTAGCTTAGTGTCCTTGTTGCATCTTTTATGAAATATAAGTTTAATTCTGTATAAATACAACAACATACGTATTTCCACGTATACAAATAGCTTTTAGTATCATTTTTATTTTAGAATAAATTCCCTACCATTGGTGGACCAGCCAGGACACCAACACATTACTGTAGTTCAGTTAGCCACTAGCAGATGTTAGCTTAGCTTCCTTATCACATCTTATATGGAATATAAGTTTACTTCTGTCAAACAACAACGACAGCAAGATACACATTTCCACATTTCCGCTCAGTCATCCATCCTAGTATAAACGTGGGGGTGCTTTAATGATCAGACAATGTTTGAAGACATAGCAGCATCTCTATGAATGCTACGTTTTATTGTTAGTTGGCCACTCTTCACACCTATCATGACAAGTTAGCGTTAGCATCTTTGCTAATGTGACTGTTCAGTATTGTGCTTGTTTAATTAGACCACAGCAAAGCAGAAAGATCAGCTTAGTTATGTAAGCATCAAATGGCTACTTTCATTCGTTAGCACTTAGCATCATTAGCCTCGGATCCACACTGTGTACTACTATCATCAATTTGTCCATTAGGAACTGTAGGAAAAGACGGTGTTGCCTCGCATATAAAAAGTGTCACAATTTCAATTTAAAACACCATCACATGTTTAAAAATGCCGGCGAATGTGCCATTTAATCACAGTCATGTCCAGGCTTATTTCTGACAGCGTCATCTCATCATATCAAGGCAACATTAATAAAGCGACTCCCATCATCACAGAGTAGGCGCGTCACCGCTTCCTGTCCCTGGACGCCGACCCAAGCGGCAATTATTCAACGGCGGGTCCCAATGGTGCACTGAGCGGGAAATGGAAGTCATTTATATTCCCCAAACAGGACATTATTCACATGCCAATAGCAGCGCAATATATTAAGCGAGCACATCAATATCAGTCATTTGGCAGCATGGGGTGATCCAAACGGTGCTGTATGATTCTTTCGGGCCTCTCATATTATTCACTGTCGTGTCCTTGTTGGGTGTTTGTCTCTATGAGGATGCGGGATAGTTTTCCAACTTTGTGATGACTTTCTTCACCTTTTTTTTTTTTTTTGTTATGAAAACTTTTGCACCAGGTAAACACATCGCGGCTGTTCCGCCTGCCAACTGTCTAAAAGATTACGTTTTGTACTCTGGTGAGCACTGAAGCGATGTCATTTATTTCCCCCTCTTTTAACACTCGTGTGTCTTTTTCTTACGCACTGTACTCCTTTCAGGAGGAAATTGGTTTCCTGTGAAGCCTTGCATAACTGCCTAAGCTGTAAAATACCAATCAGCCCTGAAGGCAAACTCGAGATGACTCACGCTTTATCATTATTCATTCAGCGTAATGTGTTGGTTAAGTATGGAAACACATGAGACGTATTGTGCCATATTTTTTAACACAATTTAAGGTGTCTTTAAAAAAAAAAAGAAGAAGGTCTGATATTCTTTGGTCAAATATAAAGCGCACTTCACGGCCACTTGTGGTTGAAATGCAGCCATTTTGAGGGTGGTTCTGTCACATGCAAATATCTTTTACAACCTCCTACTAGTTCTTTTTTATAAAAACAAAGCAATGCCAGCAAATTTTGCAACTTTTTTGTGGTGTTATTGGAGACTCTAGGTGCCCAAACATGGGCATAACAAACTTGACCGCACACTTTTAGATCCACTTGTCAAATTGGTAAAAATCACACGGTTGTGTCTCAATCCCAAGTAAGGCTTTTGTTACCGTAACGCGATATATTGAGCAACTTTTCCAACTGCTCCGACAACTATTTAAAGAAAAAAATAACACATTAAGCCACGTTTGGTGGTGTTATTGTAGACCTCAAGTCAGACTTGAGGCTCCTTACAAAGCAAGGGATGTTAATTTGTTCCCATCAAGATGTTAAATAAGTTTTGTTTGCCAAACGTCATCACTGGCTATTAACCATTTGACAACACTCGAATCGGGATCACATTTTTTAGTCTTCCCTCAGACGTGTATGCGGAACAAAATACAGAATATGTACAAAAAACAAACTCCTGTGTTTACAGCTTTAAGTGAAGCATTCTGGGACTTTACAATTTAGTGATATCAACTTAGTTACCTGTAAAAAACAAGCAATCAGCTAAATTACTTTTTCAAGGCAACTGTGGCTACGCTGCTTGCCTCACTCGGGTTCTTAGAGCTCATTCGCCCAGTTATGGGTGAATAAACCATGCATGGAAGAGTTATTATGTAAATTAGTGTCTGGGTTACCTGTTTGACATCTATTAAACACGACACAAAATGGAGAGAAGACACTCAGTTCAGGGCTCGCGAGGAAAGAGGAGAGGAACTGACTGACACAATTCACTCCTGCACTCTCTGAAGATTCCTCTCCTCACCCTCTCTATTTATTTGGTTTTCCAAAAATGCAAATGCAAGGCATAGTTGGAACACAGTGTACTTATTTGTCTATGTGTTGTGCATGTGAGTGGAAGATTGCTGAGTGCATGTGTGGTCAAGTTTGCAATTATTAACAGAAAACAGGCGACCTCAGCAGAATGGCTCGAACCATTCTGCTGCTTTAGATGTTGTGGTTCTTCAGCTTTCGAGTCATATTCAAATTGCTCGGCTATGTGAATGTGAGTGGGAACAGAGCAAAGCATTCTTCATTGCAAGCAGAAGCAGTTCTTCATTGCAGCAAATGTATGATATCTTATTATTTACAATTATTCCTACAATTAGCCAACTGTCATATAACAGTAGGGAGGAAATGCAGCAAGCCTCTCCAACAGATTATCAGAAATAGCTAGAAAACAAAAGATTACTTGGTCGGTTAATTTCACACTTGATGGGTGGACGGACGCTCCAGAAATCCAACGATTTGTATACAAGCAATAGTGATAGACCGATATGGCTTTTTCAAGGTCGATACTGATACCGATTATTAGTAGTCAAGGAGAACGATAACCGATATTTCAAGCCGATATTTATTTGCTGTAGAAGAGAAAATATTAGTGTAAAAATTAAAAAGTACTTTTTCTTTTAATTTTAAACGATATTGACAGCTTTGTTTAAAAAATATATTTAAAAAAAATGCAGGGAGTTTCAACATTTTTTTTTTTTTTTACTTTTTGTAGGGAATTCCCAGTGTCAGCGTCATTATTTATAAAGTGGAAATTGAAATAGATCCATGAATGAAAAGTTCCTGTATTTCACTATGCAAAAAATGAATGCAAACGTAGCAAATTTGGGGTTTTCAACAGGATTCATAAAAAGTTTCAAAAGATTTTTGCAGAAGGTGAAAAATTATCATAATGTGTTCAAAATACCTGCTTTATTGGCCGTCAGATTGGTCAAAAGGCCGATACCGATATTTGTGAAACTGCCAAATATCGGCACCGATAATCGGCCCGGCAGATAATCGGTCTATCCCTAACAAGCAATTGAAAAGCCACTTTCCCACAATATGTCGCATCAGAAACTTTTCAAGAGTATCGTAAGTTTTAAACGGCAGAATGGAAACGCGCGCCCGAGATGAGAAGACGAGTCGCAAATCAGTCAGAGTAGCGCAACAAGGTGTCAGAGCGAGACGGCGCGATGGTCTGAAATCAGCACTCAAGTCACACGCGCGCAAGATTACACCACTGCCGCCGCCTCTCTATTTATGGCACCTGTAATTTGTGTGCGGGGAGCGGCAACAATCATATCAGCTGCGTTTGATTACACACCTCGGCGGCTAAAAAGTCGAGCCTCGCTATTAGCTGACTCGCAGTCACCACGGGGAAAAACACTTTTTAAAAGCTTTAGTTATACATTACTATTTATTGCTGTGTATTGAGCTGAAAATGAATGTGGTTTGACGTCGAGAGCCTAATCGATATTAGCTCATTCAAACCCAAGAACGTATAAAGACGTTTTTTAACACTTAGGCCTTCACTCCCAAAAACACATTTATATGCTTTTTTTTTTTATGCTGGAGTATACAGAAGGCTTTGATACAGCTTCTGACATGAAGAGATCACTTAAAGCAATGGTAGTTATTACAAAAACGGCCAGTAGGTGGCAGAATAATGATGAAACTTAGCTATATTCTAATGCTAATTGCTACAAAACGGAAACAGACACACATATACTTTTTTTTTTTTCTCCTGGCGAAAGAAGAGACTCTATCTTTGTTTTGGTAGGTTCCATGTTTTTATAGCAATAGAACACAATATTCTGTGGAACTTGCAAAATCAGTGAATGAGTTAAGCATTCAAGTACTCCTTTGGTGATGATGATACTTACAATTAGCGAATGGTTGGTACATTGGTTGTGTCCAAATTTACACAGTCTACTGCTGGTACATGGCAGAGAAGACATATGCTTGCAAAACAGTTGTTATCATACTTCTAAAAAGACACATTTTCCAGATTTTTTACTTATATAATTCACCGGGAATGAGCATGTAAGAAACTCAAGCCCAACAACCTCAGGGCCACATTATGCATAGAGTTGAAGGTGCTCACTTTCGATCCGTCTTTGACAAAGCGGCGTGGCGGCTAAGTGACAATTAAATCGTTTTTTACTGGCTGCTACCTGATTGATCGGAACTAAAAATAGCTGCAGTCGGCAAAGCGCGCCGGGGACGCATTTGAGGAGAGCGTGAGCCTCACTCGAATGCCACAACGCCGCGTTTCTTTCGGATGTAAAAACATTATCCCAGGCTTGGGAGTTCTCCTGCTTCTTGTTTTTGGAGGCGGCAAAAAGTAAACTGGCTAAAAGTACGGAGCTTTAACAAAGGCCGAGATAAGACGAGCAAGCCGCCGCGCTCGCTTTACATTGCTTGGATGAGTGAGCGGATGACGACCGCGTTCCCGCAATCCCTCTCTGGGAGGCGTTCTCGTCATTGCAGCGACACAATATAATGGAGGGGTGCTGACCAAATTACACTTTCTTTTTTTTTCTTCCCCATTTCCTATTCTTTGACAGGATATGAGAAGCTGTGTGTATAGCGAGCACATTGCGGGGCCTTCGTGCGCTGCCACTGCCAGGACGAGGCACGGCCGTTATCACGGCCTGACAAAGTCGCTCTAAGCTGCTGAGAAATACCAAGAGACGGATGGGCCCAGGTATAAAGATTACTATAAAGATGTTCCATATATGACAAAAGGGATGAGAAAAGCATTGCTTTTACTGGACAGATTAAAGCATGGATGCCAAAAAGTGAGCTGATGTACACTCAAATGAACGGTGGAGTTTATCTATCATAAAAAATAGTGACACATCAAACCACTACAGAGCAGGAAAAATATTTTTCTGTTCAAATATTTCCTCAACAGCAATGCACAGAACCACGCAGGCAAGAGGAAGTCAATTTTTTCCCCCTATTATTTAAAAAAAAAAAAAAAAAAAAAGGACTATTTAAGGACTCAACGTTGTATCAACGGAATGTTTGAGATTGCTTTTGCTGGCCAGAATTCACGGGGCAAATTAATTTTTAATGGCATCATAATTGCAAAGCAAAGCGTTTTGATGAAGTTAATATTTTAGGAGAAACTTGTTTTTTTCTGTTTACAGAATAAAGTCAGAATCTTTCCGGGAAAATTATACTAATTTTGCAAGAATTGTAAATAGAGTACATACCATAATAATATAAAAAAAAAAAAAAAAAAAAAAGAATATATATATATATATATATATATATATATATATACCAATATGTAATGTTTTGAAATTAAACCAAAATCCTGTGAATAATAATAAAAAAATACAAATAAAAAAAATATCCCAAATGGAGGGGGGGGGGGCTTATTATGCAGGGTTAATAAGAAAACAATTTTTCACATTGCTTAGTCATTTACCTTAAAAAAAAAGAGAAAAAAAATCACTGATTTATAGCACATTTCATACACAACGGAACTCAATGTTTCAATATACAATATTTACAACATTACAAGTACATTTAAAAGCAGTTGCAGAGTTAAAAAGAATTAAAAGCAAGTAAAGAAATAAAAAAATAGATTAATAAAATTATAAAAGGGCATACAGTGCAAGAACAAAATTTAAAAACATGATTTCAAATATACTTTGAAAGACACAAGTATGGGAAAAGAACATATAGTTTTAACCTGGATTTAAAAGCGTTTACACTTGACTGGTATGTTTTGAATCACTCTGATGATAAAGATTACCAGCAAATCCGGAGACCTTATTATAACATCGGCAAAAAATGATTTCTAAGGGTAATTTTGCTTTCTTGGTGGGGGTATTATACATGGGTGCGCATTATTCACGTAATTTTACAGTCGTAGTTTTTGCAACAGTGCCATCTGTTGGATCTGGTGGGGCACGTCCCAACGTGCCCTTAACCACTACACACTTGGCACGACGGCAATTACAACGGCGGATTCAGCTCTGCAATATGACTCTGCAAGACTGAAGTCACTTTTCATTCCTTTCATATTCAAATGAGTAAAAAAAATAAATAAATAAAAAATAAGCCACACGCACTGTGGCGGGGGAGGGGTAAGAAGACATGTCTACAGGCGGCGGCAGAGAGTCCTGGTGTCAACACGACACGCCACGAGAAGCGCGGGCGGCACACAGGTGTCAGCCAGCGAGCCAGCCTCGGGCCCGATGGCGGCGTGACGCTTACGAGACGAGGCAGAGGCGTACAAACCTCGCCGTGCGCCACGGGGGGGGGGAGCGTTACACCGTGTCAACCCTCTCTGCTCCACATCGTCGTGAGCGTGCACATATGGCCTTGCTAATGCAATGAAGTCATTAGCGTAAAGAAGTAGGATATTTGAATGGCTGTTTGGGCTGCGCAGGCGCGAAAGGGTTTGTACAGTGTTAGCACGTGCGCAGACTCGCGCTATCGAAAGAATTCCAGCTCGTTCGATCTAAACTGACAGCAGCGTGGAGAGGAGGGAGGGAGGGAGGGAGGGAGGGAAGCTACTGTACGTTTCCACACTGCCTGCTCTCGAGGATGACTCCATCTTTGTCATTTCTGCCACAATGCATTTTCACAGGGGAAAAACATGAAAACAATGCACAATAGACAGTATAGCGCCACATTGAGAGATTGATTCATTTGGTGATCCAGCTCATAGTGCAACTATCTGAAATCACAACAAAAAATGTTTTATGCTATTTTCATTAAAAAAAAACACACCACTCTAATATTGTACATCATAAAACCGAAATAATCACATATTTAAATAGACTGTAATGAAATTAAATGATGGCTTCATTTCAATGGACACTGTGCTGCTCCTCCTGGTGTGCATGTCTTAACCACCTGGGGGCAGTATAATACTGACTTATGGACATCCAGGAGACAGTAAGCTCCTCAGCAAGCCATGGTAATGTTAGACTTTTTTTTTGTAGAGTATAAAAAAAATAATAAAAATAAATTAAAAAAAATCAAAAAAATCAATGTGTTTGCGTAGGAAGAGGCCGATCATATATATATATATATATATATATATATATATATATATATATATATATATATATATATATATATATATATATGTATATATATATATTATATATTTTTTTATATATTTTTTTTATATATTTTTTTTTAACTAAATATTTCTACAGAAAAAGTTATCATGCAAATTTTTAAATACATAAATAAATGTTAACCTTCTGTTTTAATTCTTCTCAGTGAGTCAGTGTCCCATCCCTGCTGAGCAATTTAAAAAAAAAAAAAATAGCTCAAGCAAAGTTATATGGTTGTTTTAAATGCACATGATGTAATTCTCTGTTTTGGTTTTGTTTGACAGTTGAACTATGAGTGGTTCTTCACTATCTGCCAAACTGCTGCTTGTTATGACTCAAGTTGAGTTGATTTATTTATTTATTTTTTTGCTCACAAGATGAAGCAAAAAAATAAAAAATAAAATAAAAGATAATAATAATAATAATAATAATAATAATAATAAGAATAATAATAATGACAATAAAATCCAAAACGATGGCTCAGATCCAGGGAAAAACTCCTAAATTGTGTTACTACTATAAGGCACCACTTTATCAGCAATGGGATTTTCGACAATAAAAACATATTTCGAGCCATTTCAGCACATCAGTACATTTAATAACCGGCATCACTCTAGAGATGCATTTCTTTACTTATTTTATTTTTTTTAATTTGTTTGTCAGGTTATTAGATAAATATTGATTCTGACCTGCTTTCAGGCAAGCAGAGGCCACCAAATTGGCTTTTCATTCACCACCAGAATACCAATAAACACAGAGGACTTGCTATAGTAGCAATATATTCAGCGTATTCTATATGGAGGGCCTACATAATACAATCTGCTTCTCCCATAGTGCCACTGCAGCAGAACGACACAATGGCGTGGAGCGGCCCCGTCAGAAAGAACGCAATCGTTTGCATTTACACGAGATTCGAGATTGGGGAGCATAATGCGAGCCCAACGAGAGCGCCGTGAAGCTAACGACGTTACATCAAGGCTATTAGACCAAACAATAAATCAGTAGATTACCTTTTGAGTCAGGCCTCTGTGTGAACGAGGTGTTAATGCAGTGAACAGTGGGATGTCTGAAATCTCGTAATAATCAAGGTGTATAGTCATGAATTGTATTCCTTTTTTAAAATTTGTTCGATAGAATATTTTAACGAAACCACTATAGAAAGCTGTTTAACCATTTAGTCCAACTAGTGAGGACAGATGAGTACTAATATGTGGCCCTTAACTCATTTGCTCCCAATAACGTGTAAATACGTTTTTTTTTAAATGTTTTAAGTGTCCCAAACACGTATTTATACGTTTTTTTTTATTTTATTTTTTATTTTTTTATATATATATATATTTTTTTTGTTTTTTGTTTTTCTAAGAGCTCAGAATTGTTCATTCGGTAGTCTTACCGATTCAACGTCTTGTCATCATTTTATTATTTTTTTTTAAATGCTTGAGCTTACAGAAGGCTTTGATGCAGCCTCTCAACTGCAAAGAACGGTTGCAGAAATGGTAGTTATTACACAAACGGCCAGCAGGTGGCAGCAGAGCAAAGGAGATCAACCAGGATAGATTTGTGAAAACTGATGAAACTTAGCTCTCTTCTAATGCTAATTGCTGCAAAACGGAAACAGATAGAAATTTACTTTTTTTTCCTGATGAAAGAAGAGACTTTAATCTTTCTTTTGATAGGTTCCATGCTTTTATAGCAATAGAGCACAATATTCTGTGGGCCTTGCAAAATCAGTCAAAATGCAGTAAAACAGCGAACGGGACTGCTTCTGTGAAAATGGCTGCGAATGAGTTAAGTTTGGAGATCAAGGAAAACAAATAAATGCTCAAATGGCTTTTCATACCACTCGAGTAAATCTCCTTCTACCCGTTTCTACATCTTCTGCACCTCAATTAGCACAGTGACCTTTACAAATGGTGTCATGTTGGCACTAATAAAATATTACACTCAATTGCGAAGCACTTTCTGATGGCTGGAGGGCAAACGGTAGGATGGCACAAACGGGGGCAAACACCAGGACTTGTGGGGACCATGATAGCCAATCCAAACAAGCAGCACCCACGGCCTTTTTATTTATTTTTTTATTTTTTTTATTTTTTTATTTTTATAATGCAAATGAATGTGACAAAAAAAGTAAATATGTGGTACCAGCTAATTTGTAAAGAATCAAAAATCAAGTGTAAAATTCTAAATAGCTTCACACACATTCAAGTAAACACGTGTTGCTTTTGTGTTCAAGCCAAAGCCCTGTTCAATACCGCAAAAGTAGTGATTTGGCACTATTTTGGCTTTGCGGCTGCCCGCGCACACTCTGGGCTCTGTTTCCATGAGTAGAAACAAACAGCTGGCCAGCTGCTACACTTTGCCAGTGAGATGACAAGAGGCAAAGCTCAGGCTTGGCCGTCGGTCGTCATGGTAACAAAAGCCAGGCTCACCATTGGCTCCGCAATACAAGGAGGGCTGGCTCACTTGCATTAGACGGTGTAGGCCGCCCAAAAAATTTGTTTTTGGACAAAAGCATGTCACGGCCATGTTTTCAGTTAGTGGAGTCCAGGTTTCGAAGTAAACATGGTGACGCAGCATTTATCTGTTGTGCTGCACGCAACTGGAATAAAGTTGCCATCGGAAGCGAAGTCAGTGCCAAATATAAATGCATGATGCAAACAACTCCCCCCCAAAAGTGTTTATAAATCAGGCCAGCATTTATTTTTGTTTTCTTTTTGAGAATCCGCTGATCCCGGATGCACACAACTTCCTTTCCTAACCTCTTCATCTTAGCCATTATGCAGCAGTAAGCGGCAGCTGTCACGCAGAGCAGGTCTGCTCTGCCCCCTCGCATATATGACATCTAATATTTCGTAAGCAAACACAAAATCCGTCCAGTTGTTTACAAACGTTTGTCATGTTTGTTGAAGGCGACGCGTGAGAGCGTGCCAGACAGACGACAAATTTGAATTCGAATTTAACGGCTTTACAAATGAGACAAGTTCACCAGTTTTATTAACTTGGGGATCCTTAAATCTCTTTGACGTGAAAAGCCAGAAGAAGAAAACAAGCACGACCACAAACATTTTGCAGTTGAATATCAAGTAGCTCCCCCCCAATAAAGTGTTGAAAATAGAAACAAACATAAAATTGTTTATACGGCCCAAAATCTGTTTTTGTAGGAAAAGTCACCTTTAGCCAAGGAGATATTTTCATGTAAGCATTTAAACTTCAACAGATGAAGTTTACAAATGGGGAAAAATTATGCAAAAAAATAAATAATAATTTTTGTCGCAAGCCTCATTGCATTTAGTTTCTCTCAGAGAGCTGCAATGACTTTGAAATTATGCAAATTTTTAATCACTTCATCATTCATTCATTCATGATTTTACTATATAAACAACACATAGATGGATAACTAGTTTTGAAATCAGTTCAACAATTGCCCATGTTACTGTAAAAAGGAGTTTGGTAAGAAAAAAGAATGCTTGCAATATCTCAAAGTTATGATTCATTACACATGCCATATTTGACATTTTGCTATACAGATTTTAGAAGAAGACGTTGACACACATAATTTGGTTTCATGAATGAACTCATATGGGGGAGCAATAATATTGGCAATAATAAAAGAAAGTATCCAAAGTGGGTATAATGTTATATTATTTGTGTACGGTAATTGATTATTAGGCACAAAAGATATTTAACTTAATAAAAAAAACTACAACAGCTGAAATGAGATACATTTTGGTGATGGTTGCACTTTTTTTTTCTTTTTTTTTGGCCTGATCACCGGCCCCTACCATAATTCATTTCAGCCTATCAAAAACATAAAAAGAATGATGAGAGTGACGAACATCATCATAAGAAAATGTAATAATCTTATATTGATATGCGGGAGTTATGAGATGAATAATGGAGCCAGTTGAGAATATTTTTTCTATGACTTCCTCTTTATCGGCTGAATTATCATTACTTATTATTATTATAAAATGTTATTAATTGCCTCTTTGGGTCAGTAAAATGAGGATACACGCCCTTTTTTTGCAAAACTTCCACAAAACTTGTATGACTCCTCATAATTAAGTATGGAACTGAGGGGAAATGAGGTTTGCTATGCTGTTATAATTCTGGCTATGCATATTTTATCACACAACTTAGAATAATTCATGACTTATACCTTCTTAGTTGCTTTTATTGTGATGACTATTAGTGCAAAAAAAACAAAAAAAAACGGATGTGGTTTTGCTGCATGTGCACTAAAAGCTACGCGTCGGCCTTTTAAGGGAACATAATATGGAAAATGGACTTTTTAATTGCTTGCATACGAATAGTTGCGGTTCTGGAACATGCCGAATTTATGAAAAATGTTTCTGGCAGTGGCGGCACGTTGGATCAGCGGGTTGCACACCTGCCTCACAGTTGTTTAGGATTCAACGTGATTGGCTCATTCGGAATCTGAACACAATTAGCAGAGGGGAGCAAAGAGAGGAAAGAAAAACAAGGGAAACATGGAAAATTCATCTCATATGAAGAAAAATAATCATAATAAAAAATGTATAAGGACATAAGGGGGGGAAAAGCCATCAAGGTATCTGCAGGTTTGAGGAAAACAAATTTATGACTTCTCGGAATCGTTCTTTAAGGACGTATCGATCAAATTTAACAGCACTCATTCAGAAAACGTGGCCACGAGGCTATAAAACATTTTTTATGGTGATTGCAGACTAATTACAAAGTTTTAGAAAAGTTGTTTATTGGGTCTGGCATTTTTAAGACTCTTGAACAACGGATTTAATGTTTAAGGGTCATTTTTTAAGGATATTTAAGAGCACACTTGTGCAAAAATCTAATTGAAGTTTTTTTTTTAAGCATCTGCAGACATCCTTAGTAATGCCGACCAGTAATTGGCAAGAAATGAAAAATATGTTGCATTTATGATGAGCAATTCTTTGATTTGTGTTGTGAGCCAAAGTTGGACTTACTTTTAAACGTTACTCAAGTATTTGACTGATTAGTTATATTTACGACAACTCTGCTTAATTAACAAATCACAATTGCAAGTGCATTTTTTTCCTAGTGATAAAATTAGTATTTATTTGATTTAAAAATGCACAATAATGAGACATTTCTGGATTTCACTTAACATACATGGGCTACTTGTTTTTTTTTTTTTAATTATTAAATAAATAAATAAATAAATAAATAAATAAATAAAATACAGCCTTTCTAGACTACACTTGACATAAATAAAAATTTTTAAATATAATATATAAAATAAAAGGAGTCTTTTTTTTATTTTTTTTTTTACCTGACATATTTAACTATTAATATTGTAAATGCAAAGCTTATCATTTATATTGGGACCTCCTGTAGTCGCACTGTAATCGTCTAGTGTGCTTTCTCTTTCAGCTCAAATACATACTGCACTGCGGTCTGTTTTATTTTTTATTTATTTTTTTGATTTTGAATTTATGAAGCTAGATAGCACTTTGTCAACAGCACATAGTGTACAACAAATCTGAATATTTTCATCTTTAGCTGACAAACTTAAAAAAAAGTGACTGTATTCCATCTTCATTGTTGTTTTTGTGGTGTGCTATGTTTACAGGAGTGCTAAAAAATGTGCATACATGACGTCACCCCCCCTCAGACGCAAATGTGAAGTTTGTTTGTGCCGTTTGTTGAGTGCCTTTAGCAAAGAGGGGGGAAAAAACTGTTTGCAACCATTAAAAACTGTTTGCAATCTTTAATGAACTCTGACAACAACAACAAAAAAAAAAAACAGCATTGAGATACTATGAGATACTATCTTACGACTAAAACTAAAATGGCTGCCAAAAACAACACTACTGTGCAGCCCTCATTGTGCGTGTTGCCTCAACATGACATGACATTAATATCATCATCATTATTAATATTATTATTAACCACTGGGTTAGCCTGGCACACCGATGGGGCATCGTGACATCACACAAACAGACACGGCGGCCTGCGTGTTTTATAGCGGCCGACTAAATCATTTGCCACCTGGAGGCCTCGCCCGCCGGGAGACATTATTCTCTCTCTAACAAGCCGAATCCCGCCGGAGGTGTCGCTGACATAAATTGGGTGCTCTTCTGGCAACAAAGCCCGCAAATCACACAGCCATTTATATTCAAACATTTTTTTTTTTTTCATAAGATGCCTTTCTTGATCTTCAAAAGTGTCCAACCCGCCTTTAGCAGTGTTTCTCAAACTTTTGAAAACAATGTGATACCTTATTAAAAAAAACAAAAAAACAAACAAACATAAGTCTCCACCAAAATGAGTACTAGGGATGTAACGATATCCAAACATTACGATACGATATCACGATATTGGGGGTGGTTGGCGATATTTAAAAAAGATCACTATATTGTAAAAAAAAAAAAAAAAAAGAGCTCATACTAAAAAAAACACACAACATTGTGCTTTTTTACATAACAGGAATGCATATAAACCACCTACAATCTCTCATAACAATATTGAGGCACTTACTTGCTAATGCAAGCACACATTGATCGCTTCACAAGCAAATTTGGTTCCCCTTCATCTGACAATTAGCATAGAGTTTAAACATAGAAAGCCAAAACATCCCTAATCGAAATTAAATTGCACTAATAAAATAGCCACTAGGGGGTGCTAGAACTAAATAAATGGAAATCAACCTGACTTTTTTTTTTTTAAACAGATGTGTTCCTTTTAAATATTGTGAACATGACGACGACGATATTGTGGCGGTTCTAATATCACGATATCACGATATTGCCCTTATCGTTACATCCCTAATGAGGACCATAAAATATAGTAGTGAATTAGGCCTGTGTTAGTGTGAATTAAAAACAAGGCAGAAATTGTATTCCTTAACACATTCACTGGCATAGACGGCTTTAGACGTCAAAGATTCATTTTTTTCCTGCACACGCAATAAAGCAATGTGCAAAACAGCTTTTTCGTTATGCATCAACTTGGTATTAAAGCAACAACAGTAAATTGCAGCGTTTATGACACATGGTTAAAAAAATATCAACTTTTGTGTAGTCTCCAAGAATATTCAAAACATGCGGGCATCCAACTTTAACACATTCACTGCCATAGACGGTTTTAGACGTCAAAGATTTATTTTTTATTTTTTTTTGTCCTGGACTGGCAGTGAATGAGTTAAATGCATTCACATTATTATAAGCCACTGCAATACAGTATTATGCAAGTTCCAGGGGTGGGCAATCGCGGTCCTCGAGGGCCAGAGTCCGACAGGTTTTTGAGGTTTCCATCTCCCAACACAAGCTGATTCCAATCAACAGGATCGTTATCAGGCTTATGCAGAGCTTGCTGACGAGCTGATCGTCTATCAGCTGGGTTGGAGAAGGGAAACATCCAAAACCTGCAGGACTCCGGCCCTCTTTGCCCACCCCTGATTGTTCTTAAATTTAGGAAAATGACCTGGCCTTTTGACCAATGTGGAGGTCAGTGAATGAGAATGTATAACCACCTTTTTTAATTCCTTCCAGCTAGCGGTGATGGGCTACATTGAATTAGCTATGTAATAATATTTACTTGACTGTATAAGTGTAAATTACACGATTGTACTTCGCAATCGGCTCATTGGACTTTAGCTTCTTTTATTACGTGTGAAATGAGTATGGACATGTTTGTAATACACAATCCTGCGATATAGTAAATAATCTCCAATATACTGTAAGTACAATTTTAAAGCAATGATCCTGCAAAAGGTGAATGAGGGATGACTGTAATTGGGCGACTGTCTTACAAGACTAAAGAAATCAATTAAGCACCTTTGAGAAGCTGAAATTAGAGGATTTTGACTCTTTAAAATAATTTTAAAAAAAAATAGTTGAAAACGTTTTCCCTTCCTTTCCATTTTGTGTGCAATGAGCCTGCTGGCAAGAAGGATGTTTTACTTAATTTATGTGTTCGGTGTCGCCATTGGGCATTTAATTATCTGCTACTTAGTCTTTACTGTCATTGTATTTCAACTCAACTAGAATTTGACACTTTTGTAATTTAGTTATTTGGCCACAACAGAGAAGACGCCGGAAAAAAAAAAAAAAGATAATTTGCTCATAAAAGTTGGGCTTACTCACAAAAAAATGTTTCTCACCCTCATTTTCTTAAATGATGGCTACGGCCCCGTTTTCATATATTGCTAGTGTCAAACTGAAGAAATGAAATAAGACTGCTTGTAAATTTGGTTAAATAAATGGCCTTGATACAAATCGTTGTGTCTGCTCGGGCATCAAGTGTGAAATGAAACAACCAAATAAATCTGTGCTTATCTGCCTATTTCTCAAAAGGTGTCCGTGAACAATCAGTCGTGCGCTTCCACCTCACAAAATTTGATTGAACTTAAAATTATCGGTTCATTTTAAGCCTTGCAGTCTGGACACAAAAGTGGTGACTCAGAATCTCCACAATACTCGAAGAGCACAAAGAGTGGGCAGATTTGTTACGAGGTACTTGATTGAAAAATAATCGCAAGACGGGTCATAACATTTGCTAAGTTGGCAACAATGAGTAGACCCAACTTTGGCACAACACTCCTAACCTCTGACACAACATCCTCCCCGTCGTCATGGTAACAAAAGCTGTACTCGGCATTTGCACACAACGAACAACAAAAAACTTTGATTTCAAGCACAATGTCACAAGAGGATCTTAAGTGTTCTGTATCCTTTGTTTAGTTTGACAATGGAAAGAAAAACCTTTTGGGAAGACACCTAGGAATGATTTTATATCGTGAAAGAAAAAGAAAGGTGCATAGTGCATAATATGTTTCTTTCAAAGTAGTAACAAAACACACAGCTGCAAGACAGTAATAGCCTACTGTGCAAAAAAAACTTTTAAAAAAAACTTTTGTTATGGGGCGAAGGCCAAGTAGGCATCATTAAAATTAGTTTCAAATTTGTTTAAAACTACGGGGAAAAGAGCCTTTTGATCTCTTATACTCTGTTGCCATCTACTGGCCGTTTTTGTAATAACTACCATTGCTTCAAGCATTCTCTTCAGTTCAGAGGCTGCATCAAATCCAAAATGTATAAATACATCTTTGGGAGCATGGTAATATTTAAAATAGAACGTATTTATACGTTTTTGGGAGTAAATGAGTTAAATGTTTTTGGCGGTCAAAGATCAATTACTTGTCGATGAATCGATAAATTTTGACTGTTCTATGTAGTAGTAGCACAAAGCATAGGAGTGGTAGAAGTAGTACTAGCAATAATATTTAGTATTTTAAATTACACACTTTGGCTGGTTTTACCTGGAGGATATATACGTTTACAACATAGGTCTGATTAGTGTTAGCGCATTTATACAAGCAAACAAATCTGCTCCATCTATCCCAAACAAGCACCTTTACCCTCCAAAAATCATTACACAATTACAAATAACAGCAATACATTCCACTTGATTGTTTGCACTCTCTTTTATGAGCTGCTTACATAAACAGCTCATGCGGCTATGATCGCAAAAGCGCCGCAACAAATGGCAGGTGTGCTGCTACAGCATAAACAGCGGCCGGGGCCGTTTATTGTAGCTAACAACGACTGGGAGGCCCTCATTTCCCTCTGACAGATGGACAGGACCGACCGTAAAGCCCGGGCAGAAATCATTAAGCCGGCCAAAAAACCCAGCAGAGCCCTTTTGATTGTGTGGCCCCGAGCTGCGGGCATAACTTACCTGATTGCTCATATAACTTACTGCCTGCGCGCTGACAGACGGGAGCTCCTCTGGACGTTTACACGGTGATTTGTGGCGGCGGCTGCTTCTCTTTGGGGAGAAATCGCCTGGCTGAGGGATGAGCCGGCAACGCCGTTCAAAAAGCGCGAGCAGATTGGACACCCTCAGCAGGAAGAGACGGCGCTCGGGCGGGAGAAGCTCCGGCACCTGGCTAATGCTTTTCATGGCTCGTCATTTGCAGCCGGGGCCAGCTGCCGCGGCCTGATAGGCATTGTTTAAGCCGACGGTGCCCCCCCCCCCCATGGGCACGGGGGTCTCGACCTTCTGCGAGGGTCGAGACCAACGCGGACATTCAAATTGATGATCAATGTGATGCTGCTGTGCATGTTCATCAATGGATGAATACAAGTGAGCAACATGGTGGGGAGTGGGACTGGATCAGGATTTATAGACCTTGTCACATGGATTTATGTGTGGCAACAACTCCAGTATGCATCGGTGTTACTTCAGGTAACTAAATTTAACGGAAAAAAACTAAAATTAAAATTAAAAAAAATTTGTTAATGAAATAAAATAAAAACAAAAATGCTTTTTTTAAATGAAAACTAACTGAAGCTACTTTTTATGTTTACAAAAATAACTAAAACTAACTATAATGATAGCAAAAATGTCCTTCGTTTTCGTCTTTGGTAATTCATTTAATGCACGAGCCTTTGGGGATGATTTTAAATGTGATTTTAAGTAGGTTTATTTTGATATTAACCGCAATAAGGACGTTTGAAAGTGTGTCACACAGAAGTAACGTCATCTAGCAGCAGCCAATAGAAAAGAAAACCTTCAGATGATGTCGCTTCCATGGTGTTTTTTCAATATTGTCCACAAGTAATACACATTTTTTTTAAAAGAAGGAAAAAAACTAAAACTAATACTGAAACTAACTAAAACAAAACATTTATTAAATAACTAAAACTAATAAAAACTAAAACAAAACGGTTTGCTTCCAAGTTCTTAGAAGTTGCTAGTCTGTCATTAGGTGGTCCTGTATTTTGTTCTTCTGGATTGATAAAGATTGCTTTTATTGAAACGGAAAAGAACCTAAATCTTTTGGGAATTAACTGGCTGCACATTAATAAAGTTTTGTCATCGTTTCAGTTCAGGTTATTTCGCATTCCGCCACCTGGATGCACCCTGGTTATTTGTTTACAAACATTTTGATATTCTCTAATGCAACGAAATGAGAGCCAACCCAAGGGCGGGATCCAAAAATCATTGGCCAAGCTAACTTGAAAGCGTCTCTGGATCTTTGCCTCTGTGTTATTGTGGAAGTGCTCAAAATATGTACCGTATTTTCCGCATTATAAGGCAATGAATGACATATTTAAAAACTTTTTCCATATATAAGGTGCTACAGTAGAGGCTGGGGTTACGTTATGCATCCATTAGATGGTGCTGCGCTAAAGGGAATGTCAACAAAACAGTCAGTCAAACTTTATGAATAGATTCCAAACCAGCTTTCTGACAACTCCATTCACTCCCAAAATGACTAAACAGCTGTTTTATTATTTTTTTCTGAGGTAAAGTATTAGTATTAGCTAGCGATCCAAGATGGCGGGATCTTCGGCGCATGCGCGTCACAGATCGTACAGGGTCACCGAATAGCGACTGGATTATAAGGCGCAGGGTCAGCTTTTGAAAAAATTGAAGGCTTTTAGGTGCGCCTTATAGTGCGGAAAATACGGTAACTAAATCGTTTATTTACCGTCTGCCTATCGTATGAATTGAAAAGCGAGTATCTCCAGCGATGTCGAAATGCACATCAGCATCTACATCTGCACTTTCTAGCACAGGCAGCTTCTTTTTTTTTTGTTTTGTTTTTTTGGGATACCGCTCTCATGTGGGATATCATTCGATCATGCGCGTGTAACCTAATAATGCAACTGGTAACTATACAGAAAATCCACACACACAAAAAAAATTTGAACGGGCATATTTGTGCAAAGTCGCGCACAACTCCGTCATTGTGTTGACAGCTGTGTCATGCCTCCGCCAGCCTACCCAAGTCTTAATGGCACGTCAAATTCAGTTACGGCGGCGCGTCTGCCTACGCTGACTGACACGCCGGCTCGTAAATCAATCCACTTAAAAGGAGCGCTCCCATTAAGTCCCGCCGGAGACAACTTTGCCATCAGTCCTCCGGTGCCTCAGCCTACCGGGAATCACCTCAGACAGGTGCCTACTGCAAAGCATGCAACGCAGCACATTACAAGCCGGCGCCGGCGCATAATGAGCGACTTCTTTCAAAGCCGCTTCAGATGGAAGTGTTAATAATCCATGTGTGGTTTAATTATAAATCACTTGTCCGACTCCTCCTGAGTCACTGCAACATCAGCAGCCTTTTGTCGGACCACGCTTTGGACACGCCCGTCAGCATCCTTGAGAAACATGGAGGAGTTTTGCCCTTTCTGACAGTCTAATTGTGTTGGGCGCTTAAACCTCTTAACCAAAGTAACTGATTTTTAAAATGTGAGATCCCACACGTGAAAAAAAAATAAAAATAAAAAATTGGCATGTCAGTTCTTACTGGTCTTCGAGTGTGGAGTAGATCAACAGAAAACAATCTCTCATTCCTCGCTTGAAGCAAAAGATTTTTTATTTTTTTTGAGAGCTCAGAATTGTTCATTCGGTGGTCTTACCGATTCAACGTCTTATCATCATTTTTTTTTTTTTTTTTACGTGTATGTGTGCGTTTGTGTGCGTGCGCTTGCGTGCGTGTGTGCGCGTGCAAATACGTGTAAATTTATACTCATTAATTCACCTAAGACCTCATAAAACTCTCATTATCCTTCACCATAACCAGATACTTCAGAGTCTCGCCTGAGTCGTGAGGTTCAAACGGTCAGGAGACCAGAGAAAAGGTCAAAGAAAAGAAAGATAAATCAAAGTGAAATCCAGCACCGACCAAACACTTCCTGCCTTCCCCATGGTTACAAAATCAAAGTCTTACGCCAACCCCGGAAGCCTCTAAATTCCAACAAATTAAAGAGATCTCAAGAGACCAGAGGAAAAACTAAAGGGAGGAAGGAGGGAAGGATCGATGAGGCAGAGTGAGATCCACAGAAACCAGTAGCAAAAGATTTCTGATGCCATTGACACCATTGATGAGGTTATGCTACAGCGAACGTGGCAAGAACTCAAGTACCATCTTGATGTTCTTCGTGCAACTAATGGAGCCCAAATAAAGAGGTGTATTAAATGAGGTTAAAAAATATATATATACATAATTAACTTAACTGCCGTTGTAATAAATGCTTCAAATTGTAAAGAGAGCCTGTATAACAATCGACCTTTGCTGACTAACCCGATTGTCGGTACACGTGTGCCACACTTAACTCATTCGCTGCCATTGACGTCTATAAACGTCAACGATCCATTTTAACAGTGAATTAGTATGAAGAGGGGGAACAGAAGTTTTAAGCCGCCGTGATTTACCACAAGCACCCCGAGGATTCCGTACATATTTATACTGGGAAATGATTCATGTGGCAAAAGAGCGCATGACAACGACACAAGGAGCAGAAATGTAGGCCAAAGCAGTTGACGCACATCATTAATCCCAAACGAGGGGACTCGCAGCAATAAATATTTCATAGGGCAGGTGAATATTCATTGAACATGTTGAAACCGTCATAACAAACGTGCGCTCACCTGTACTCCTCCTGCGTAAAGATGGGAATACGCGAAGGCTGAAGGACGGTGATCTCCACCAAGGTGCTATTCGTCTTCACAGGCTCGCCGTCGTCAAAGGCGATGACAAACAACTGCACGCACACACAGACAGCAGCCAGATATTACACGTTGTTTACAACACCCGCCATAATTCATTTTACAAGCACAAAGGAGGAGGAAGAGAGAGAAAGGGAACATTTTTGTCGCAACGTGTTGTCCGAGATATCGTGATTAGAACTAAATGTCCTAGAACACCTGCTTCTCTCTTTAAAACAAAGATATATATTAACTCATTGACTGCCATTGGCGGAAAAAGACGTCAAATAATGCATTTTTGCTGGGCTGGCAGTGAATGTTTTAAACACAATGTGCCAATATATTTTGTGATTATATTGCAGCATCCTTTTTCCCTTTTTCTTTTTTTAAGGCAAATTTTGCTTAAAAATCCGTCAATTTTGGTTACATCTCATCTTAACTCATTGACTGCCATTGACGGAAAAAGACGTCAAATAATGCATTTTTTCTGGGCTGGCAGTGAATGTTTTAAACACAATGTGCCAATATATTTTGTGATTATATTGCAGCATCCTTTTTTCCCTTTTTCTTTTTTTAAGGCAAATTTTGCTTAAAAATCCGTCAATTTTGGTTACATCTCATCTTAACTCATTGACTGCCATTGACGGAAAAAGACGTCAAATAATGCATTTTTGCTGGGCTGGCAGTGAATGTTTTAAACACAATGTGCCAATATATTTTGTGATTATATTGCAGCATCCTTTTTTCCCTTTTTCTTTTTTTAAGGCAATTTTGCTTAAAAATCCGTCAATTTTGGTTACATCTCATCTTAACTCATTGACTGCCATTGACGGAAAAATACGTCAAATAATGCATTTTTGCTGGGCTGGCAGTGAATGTGTTAAAAAAACAAAAACAAATGAACAGAACGGATCACCTTGAGATGATGGCTTTATATAACAAGCAGCGAGTGTTCAATCACTGCTTTTAGAGGTTGCAGAAAAAAAAAAATTGTCATCCAGTAAACAAGATATCACCGTTTATAAAAATGGTGCCCATCAGATCATCACGACGAAGCAGTGACGTGCAATGGGGTTCATAGCCACATTTACAAATTTAACAACAGAGGGGTATATTCACTAAAGGTTTGCGGCGCCTTTGCGCGGCGCTAACCGGTAAAAATGGAGCAAGCCGGGAACGCCGAATTTACTAAACACGCGCAGATGGGGAAATCCATCACTAAATGCTCTGCCAAACAGATTGCGCAACGGTGCGGCGGTGTTATTTGTGCATATGTGAATTAGGTAATTTGCATACATTACACGCAAAATATGCCCACCCTGATGCAAATGAGACTCATTGACATGCAGCGTCTAATTCACTAACGCCAGCGCTAATAGCAAGACCTCGTTTGCGTGACGCAAATAACGTTTTTGGAAAGCATGTATTAACCTGACGCAACCTAGATCCCGGGATCATGACTGCAGTGCATGCCATTAGAGAGAGATTAAAGTCTCTTCTTTTATCAGGTAAAAAAGTATATTCCTATCTGTTTCCGCTGTGCAGCAATTAGCAATAGAACATAGCTAAGTTTCATCGTTTTTCACAATTCTTATTAGAAATGTGGGGAAATCAGCTTGTTTTAACATGGCCTGGTTGATCTCTTATACTCTGCTGCCACTCAACCATTTTCTGCAGTAGTGAGACTGCATCAAAGCCAACAACAACAAAAAACGTATAAATACGTCTTTGGGACACTTAAAACATAAAATATGACATATTTATACGTTTTTGGGAGCTAATGAGTTAATTAGATCCGATTGATGGTCACATTTTGAGACTGTTTTGTAACCCTAGATATATTCTTCCATGCATAGCTTTCAATCGGAGCCAAGTTTAAGACTGCAACTCTCTCGGAGAGTATTGGCTCGTAAAATGGCCGCCTGCAAGACCGCTGGCAGTCCTCAAGAAACCCTACCTTTGGATATTTTTGATCAATTTATGCCCATTTAATAACACAATGGCATCACTTCCTCTGTCTGTCTCCATCAGTCAAGCAATCCATCCAACTATCCACCCATATATGCTAACATCTTCTCACCGTAAAGGTAAGGCTGGGGTCCTCATTGAGGTTGACCTTGGTGACAATCCTTCCGCTCACTTCCTCGACATCAAAGATGCTCCCGCTGTACGGCGACTTGTCCTGGTCCACTCTGTAGCGCACAAAACTGGCCGGAGTGCCCTGCAAAGGAACAAGGAGGAGGAGGACAAAATAATAAATGAGATTAATTGTAGTTCACAAAATGATGGCGGGGGACCTCAAAACAAAGGAACTTTTCGACTATACAACACAGATCCGAGCAAAAATTGGATCTTCAGAAATGTAAATAAGGGGAAAAAGGTGGTCCTTCTTTATTGTTGTACAGTGGAACCTGTCGTTCAATTCATTCTAACACAGAATTTGACCAAAATTCAGAGGTGGAACCACTGTAAGAAAGGAGCTACACATCCTGGCTGCTCAGTTCAAAATGGTAATGGATTATTGGATTAGTTCCATATTTTCTTTGAAAAACTTTCCTTGAATATTATTTAAAAAAAACAAAAAACGAATGATCAATTTTGTTATGATTTCTCCATCTCATTGCTCTTATTAATCAGCATTTGATTGCACTAGCATAAATCACGTTATTTATGAATTCAGATGTCTTGAGTTCAATTTTATTGAAAAAGGGGAAAAGCTTCTTTATTAAACTCATGCCTACAGTCTGCAGAATAAATCACTTGCATTAATAATTAGTAGGCGCCGGACGTTAACGGTGATACTTGGATTTAGATTAAATACACTTCCTGATTGCGGATCATCTTAATAGATTTTTCTTGCAACACTTTCTTCCCTAAGGACACAGCTGATTTTTTAATAATCTTTTTTTTTCTCACCCTCTCTTTCGCCCAAGATGGACTGTTGCCTCGGGGATTGGCCAGTCTGGAGGCCACAGCGACAAGAGATAAAACCACAAGCATGAACATGTCACCAAAGGGGCTTTTCCTCACACACATTTGTCTTTAACACATTCACTGCCAGCCCAGCAAAAAAATGCATTTGACGTCTTTTTCCGTCAATGGCAGTCAATGACTTAAGATGAGATATAACCAAAATTGATGGATTTTTAAGCAACATTTGCCTTAAAAAAAAAAAAATGAAAAAAGGAGGCTGCAATATAATCACAAAATATATTGGCACATTGTGTTTAACACATTCACTGCCAGCCCAGCAAAAATGCATTATTTGACGTCTTTTTCCGTCAATGGCAGTCAATGAGTTAAGGGGTTGGGAAACCTTCTCAGGGAATTCCCTGGGGGGGGATTTGCAGGACGATGGAAAAGATGTCAGAGTGGATCAACAATAAAACTCAAGAATAATGTTTGCGCCGTATCGTAGAACCGCCGTAATGGGAGCCGCTCCGGTCAGTAAACATTATACACTCATAATTATACCAGCCTGAGCAATCTCATCAGCTCACAATTTTATTGTTTGCCTTTTGATGAAATGTATGGCTGTGCTATCATAATTGTTCTAATATTGTACGGGGGATTATCAACTCAAGGTCACCTTAAAAAGAAGTGAAAAAGAAAACGTGCAAGATAAAATATGCAATATAATATTAAAACTAGCTGCATTACTGCAAATATAATTGTCATGTGTCATAAGAGTAGCACAATTATCGTGAAAATGCTATAGATGCCCGACAATGTGGCTAAATATTCATAGAAACATCATGCTTTTGAATTACTGAATAATTTACAGTAAAATTTAGTTTTAAATCTACTTGTGCGGGAAATTGATAGAAAATAGCTCAAGATTTTACCTTAGTATCCATGTACCATTTAGACTTATTTGCTAAAGTGCTCACCTCAGTATAGTCAAAAGCATAATTGTTTATTATTTCCATTACATTACATTTATTCACTTAACCTTTAGAGCTAATACTGCTTTTTAAAAAAAGGTATTTTAAAAGGCCATATATTTAGCTAATGACAAATATCCATCCATCAATCTGTGATGAGATTAGCGCTACTAGCAAGATACTACGACAGAAGCTGGAAAGTGTGGCTTAATGTGCCAGGCAAACATCATGTACGTTGAATTAACATTACTGAAGTTATAATCTAAGTGAGTTTGGTGTCTCTTTTTTTTAGTGTGTGTGGTATTCAAAGCCCCGCAAACAATGGAAATCATTAGCTTAAGATGGTTAGTTAGCGCACATGAAAGAGGCAAGCTAGGATCACAGTAGCCTGGTCAGATCATTTAAAAATGTAAATTAACGCTTACAATACTGTACAATTTTCCAATTATGGTACAGCTACAGTGTAAAAACTAACTTTTATAAACAATATACTGTATTGAATAGTTTAGAAAGACCAGCTCAACAAGCTGGAATGAGATTAGCGCAACTAGATTGACAATGCTCCAGAAGCCTGATGATGTGTCTGAAAACATAGTGCCAGATGAATTAATTGTTTATTTACGATAAAAGTGAGTGATCCAGGTAGTTTTATGTCTTTGGTAATCGAAACACCAAATAGTAGGAATCATTATCTTAAGCTAGCTAGTTAGCTGATACGACACCGGCGAGCTAACATCACTGTAGCAGAGTCAGTCAGTTTGCTGGCCTTCTGAACATATTTGTTATATTTTTACATTACAATCATTCTATTTTCATGATACAAAAGGCCATTTTTTTTCCACAGCTACTACCAGTTAAAAAAAAACGTATTTTATGAGCCATATATTTAGCTGTTTACAAAGATCCATCCGTCATTTTTACAGAGGTTGTAGATGTGTCAATGTAGCAGCAGTCAATAACGTCAAACGAGTCCAGATGTCTCTCGGATTAAAAAAAATAAAAAATCTCATCACTCAGCAGATTGGTCGCTCACTGACACCCTTTATCAATCACTCATAAAACCTTCCCATCTTGGTTTCCTGTTGGGATAATCAGTGCTTATTTACACCTGATTTGATGCCTGATTCTTGCTTGTCACCAAAAATTATCGAAATACATTTCCCAACCACATGATGCTTTACATGCAGTGGGGGAGAGATACATTTTTCACATGTGTAATGCAATAATGTTCTACCACCCATTTTTTTTTATGATTCACATTGCCAGAGTGAACACATTATGCCATTACCATTGCGAAAATAAAAGTCATAGCTGCTCAGTACTTCCTAAAAAGCATCTGCATCTGTGATGGCTTCGCATCTACAGTAATTGAGGGAGAGAAATGAAATGCAAAGTGCAAAATAATCAAGTTTACTTCCAGCGCATTACATCTTATTTAACATGCATTTCAAAACACTCTGAAAAGTTGGGCGGTTCTCGAACAAATGGCAGGGGTACATTTTCTGCTGCAATGTTCTCAACCCACCAGCCATAAATAACAGACCTTTCAAACCCGGCTATGAGGAATCATGCATTCATGGAGCATTTGTCACCATGGTAATCTCATTCAGAGTGATGGGCCACTAGATGAAAACACAGTCCACTTTTAGACATCAAGAAGCATCACTTCTCCCGAGGTGGAAGCTGGATAGATATTTGTCTACCCGCAAATCTAACGGGGATGGTCCGAACCGTGAGGAACTTTTGACAGAGACGTAGTACGCTGTCTGGCTGTGATACATATTGTATTAGCCTTTGACGGGCACTCTGTCAATAAAATGCTTTGAGCCCCGGGTCAATAAGAGATTGGGTTAGTCCACTCCTGTTAGGAAATCGAATTGTTGTGTCAGTCAAAGCCCTGCGCTGCGTCACAGCCTCATCCGTTCGCGTATGCTGACCACGTAGACGCGCTCGGGGTGGGTTGTGTTCTCATATCGCAGGACGGTTTTGAAAAGGTTTTTGTACAGTGGTACGCCTTGGGCAGAGTCAAGTGGAAAGGGGATTAAAATTTAAGGTGAAGCCTGAGTAGTCAGTTGAATTCCTCAAAAATCGGCTCCAAGGCGAGAAATGACCATGCGAGTAACTTGAAATCATCTGAAATCATCGTTCCTCACTGAAATGAATGAAAATGCCGTTAATCTGTTCCAACTTCCCCCCAAAAAAAGAGACAAATAGAACTCTATAATATGTTGACATGATTAAAAATGTTAACTCACTCATTCAATCTAATGCATATTTTGTTGGCCACTAGGGGCAGTATACAGGCCAATTCATACTTCACGACTTGCTGCCTGGATAAAGCAGCCAATCATATTGCAGCTACACTGTTTCTATATCCATTGTTTACAGGATTAGAGATGCAAACCATTACCCAAATTAGCATTAGGCTTAAAACTACCAGGTTAAACGCTAAACTATGTGGTTGTTTTAAACAACTTTGCCTCCTGCTAGCTTAATGCTAAGACATAAGGCAAATTGCCATAACCATGCTAACAGATACCATCAATAGTCACAGTGTTAAATCTATTCAATGATTCCATCCATCCATTTTCTTGACCGCTTATTCCTCACAAGGGTCGCGGGGGGTGCTGGAGCCTATCTCAGCTGGCTTTGGGCAGTAGGCGGGATACACCCTGAACTGGTTGCCAGCCAATCGCAGATCTATTTAATGATTTGAACACAAACAGTGCATCAACACATGTAAACAAACAGTATAGAAATACTCACAGGCTTATTTTTGTTATCATTTGTTAAAAACAAAAAACATTATGGCAGTTTATGAAGTCACTTAGAGTACTTGTGAAAGTCTTCTTCGTTTGTGTCTGTGTTATAAAATAGAGTGCTATGTTTGTTTTTGTTTTTTTTTAAATGACAATTTTGTCAGATTTTTTTTGTGGAGGCTGAAAGGGATTAATGGCATCTTCACTCATTTCAATGGGGACCGGGCATAATGAGGCACCACTATATTTATATACAAGCCACCAAAAAGGTCAGTTTTACATTTTTGTTTCATTTTCAGTGACCTTAATAAGGACAAAGGCTATAAAAAAAAATGAATGAGTAAACAGAACGCTATCATCAGTGTCAATTCTTGCTCACTCTGACCTTTGATTGACAGGTGAAATGGTCTGAGTCAGCTTGGAAAGTCTCCAGCTCCCGCCAGACACCGATCGCAATAAGCCGCATAGAAAATGGATGGCTGGATGGAGCATCAAGGCTCAGGCTGTCTTAACAACTTGGAAAAAAAAAAAAATCAAAGTTGCTACAGTGGCTGAGAGAGTCAGTGATTATGAGAGGTACTCTACCACCCTCAGCTGGGACTGCCCCGGTGTCAAGGTGCAAAGCCAACTCTGCGAGAACCCCCAAACATGAAGGAGCTGCTGATAATAAAAGGAAGTGGAAGCCGGGGCTCCCCAGACTGGTGGAAGCTGTGAGGGCAAGCACAACGAGGTCAGTGAGTGTTTTGAACCTGAAATTGAAAAAAGTGTTTAACGCATTCACTGCCAGCCCAGCAAAAATGCATTGCATCATTTGACGTCTTTTTCCGTCAAACGCAGTGAATGAGTTAAGAGAAGATGGAGTAAAAAAAACAAAAAACAAAAAAAAACGACCTTGTCTCCAAGAACAACTATGAGTCACAAGTATGAAGGAAGTGTCAAATAAAAGGTTAGTTAGCAAAAGTTTTTTTTTTTTGCCTGCATTGTGTCGCTTGTGCTTCGTGACTGATGGATTCCAGAAGAAAATAGACCAAAGTCATTACTGCTCCACTCCCAGGAGAAACTCCACAGATACCACAATGTGAAGCGAAAAATCCCCCGTATATTTCCTCAAGTATGACACTGTCAGAGGCTAAAGCCCGGTGAGTCTTGCAAGTCAAAGCCTGGCAAGTCGAGGCGGCGAGGGGGAGCGGAAACGCGTACGCGCACGGGTGTACACAAATGAAAGCGTGCGGCAACTTTCAAGTGCGCCGCATGAAACAAGCGAACAAATGGAAACGTCTGATGTTCAAAGAGCGACGCGTCGTCAGGGAGCGAGACCTCGCCGAGCCGTTCTTTCATACGGCTTCATTAAAAAAATAAAAATAAAAAAAAAGTGCACGCGGGTTGCTGGCTTTGTTCCACATTGTATAGACGGAACACTTTAATTAGAAACGTAGCGAGACTTGTGCAGTTGCCGTCGACGAGCACAACGTATCCCGCTGGTCACTATTCAAACATCTGCCCATGCATTTTCTATAGCCCTCCAGCACTTTTCTGGAAAGTTTTCGGTAAATTGGTTGCTGGGGAATGCGGGAAATATTACAAACTTTCCATAGAGCGTTCGCTGGGAATTTAATGGTATCATATTCAAGAAAAAAAAAAAAAAGTTGACATCCATGCAAAGTGCAATTAACTCTTTTACTGCCAGACGGCGACAGAGGCTTTGATCATTGATGAAAAAAGATACAATGCTTCCATCTGCTGGCCATAGTGTAGAGTGTTTTAGATTCCACAACCCATTGACCAGGCAGTGCTGCACTTAGACGTTGCACTGAGAATGATTTTTTCTTTTTTTTTAATTCTTGACGTTATTTAACGTTTATGGCAATATACGTCGTGATTTTACTGATCGTTATTAAACGTTTTTGGTGGTCAAAGAGTTAAAGGCAGGACATTTCAACAGATTGATTTGTAGTCAATCACTGCCAGCCCATTAAAAATGACCTTTGACATCTATCTCCGTCAATGGCAGTGAATGAGTTTAAGTTTGATCAAGTTTTATTTATATTATTTTATTGAACAATCTTTCATTACAGTAACAAATTGTAACTGTTAAGTTACATGTTAAGTTAAATGTCTGGTGTTCCACCAAAAAAATAAAAATAAAAAATAAAATTTTGTCACATTTGTTCAAACTGTCAGTGTAAATCTTACAATTAGAAATTCTGTGATGGGAAAAAAAAAAATCTCTCACTGACCCAACTATGTATGTTCCCTCACTTTTTCGTAGGTGTCATGTTCCACGACCACCCATATGTGAATTTTCGCAAAGTAGAGGACATTTTTTTTTTTTTTTTAGTTTTTGAGGGCGAGTTACACTCCTACTGAGCCATATTGAAGCCACAACACAGTTCCCACCCTTTTAAACACCTACTATGTGTGTTGTAAATTTATAAGTAGTGTTGTTCCGCTACTGTTTTTTGGCCCCCGATACCGATTCCGATACCCAGCTTTGCAGTATCGGCCGATACCGATACCATACCGATACCTAAGTTTTTTTTCCCTCAACATGAAAAAGCTGTCCTGCCATTGGTTCAGAGCATTCAAGGGCCAATAGGATATCTTAGATCGACATGCAGTTAGCATATCAGTGAATAATCAGTGCTGCATCCAAAATCCTATATTAGCTTTGGAATTAATGGTATCGGCATGTTACTTGTGAGTAGTCACCGATACCGATACCACCGTTTTAATGCTTATCGGTGCCTCTGCCGATACCAGTATCGGTATCGGAACAACACCTCCATAGCATTGAGTGCTGAAAGCTTATTTTATGTATCGTAACATAATTGTAAAGGAAAGTATGACTTGTCTTTTACATTTGTACTTACTCGATCTGTAATAACTTCAAAACTGAAGCAAAACAACGCCATTTTGGGTCCAATGTACCCCCGATGGCTTACAAAAAATGTACTCACCGGTGGGTCCTGGTCGTCAGCAAACACAGTCGTGATGACTGTCCCCTTCTCAGCGTTGGGCGCCACCATGCCTTTGTACAGGGGCTGGCTGAAGACGGGGGAGAAGTCGTTCATATCCTGTAAACACGGGCAGGCAGACATAAATGAAGATGGCTACAAGTATCCTTCGTGACAGTGGGGAAAAAAAATGGGCGAAAACATGATCACTAGTCCACGTTAGTACAACTTGGTCAACGTTACGCTGCTTTATCGAGATGCAGCGATCACGATTTCCTCATCCACAGGGCATGAAATAACAAGCTACGTGTTAATAATGCACAACAGGTCAGCGTTCAAGTTTGGCCGTGTATTCTAATGCCGTCTTGATAACCTTGCAATCACATGAGAATGAAATAATGAGAAAAAAAAAATACTCCGAGTTGATATTCCTTTCTAATTATTATTTTGCAATTGTTGTGACAGAGTATGAAGGATTTATAAACACGTCATCCAGGAGAAAACTACCATCTATTTTTTTTGTGTGTGTGATGATCACCACTCCGGATCAAAGAAGTTTGTTCTGACGTGTCGGACACGCAGGACAATCTGCACTGCAGCACGTCCCCCGAATGAGACAACAACAAAACAATACGAGAGGAAATCACACGCTGGATACTTCAAATAGCTCTCTGGGGATATTTACACGAGAAGCCGAATGGGCTCCAGCGTGAGTCCGCGGCTGCCATTTTCCAAACAGCCGAGCGTGATTTGATATCGGCAGGGCGCGCGGACTGATCGGCTTTTGCCAATCGAACGCAAACGCTGACTCTTATCGGAGGACAAACTCCACGCGGTAGGTTGCCGTGTGGCGCCTGATAAGCTCCCGTCCACGCGAAATTGAGCAATGATATTGATCTCGCAAAAGCTTGCGCAACTTCAGTTGCTCCATCCTAATCACGCAACTATGAGAAAAAAAATCTTTTCATCAAAGATTTTCTATCTATATTTCATATAAGAAGATGGGCCCACTGTACATTCTGAAGGAAAAATGTTCCTAGCTTAAATACTTGCATTGTGCATTTGATTCTGAGAAAAATTCACTGGAATTGGAAAAAAAAAAAAAAGAAAAAAAAATCGCCATTTTGTGGTAGTATTTTCCCTGTTAACTCATTCACTCCCAGCCATTTTCACAGATGCAATCCCGTTCGCTCCCGGCTGTTTTACTGAATTTTGACTGATTTGGCAAGGCCCACAGAATATTGTGTTCAATTGCTATAAAAAGCATGGAATCTACCAAAAGAAAGATTAAAGTCTCTTCTTTCATCAGGAAAAAAAAGTATGTTTCTATCTGTTTCCGTTTTGCAGCAATTAGCATTAGAAGAGAGCTAAGTTTCATCAGTTTTCAAAAATCTATTAGTAATTTTGCTTTTTTTTGTAGATGGCCCTGGTTGATCTCCTTTGCTCTGCTGCCACCTACTGGCTGTTTGTGTAATAACTACCATTTCCGCAACCGTTCTTTGCAGTTGAGAGGCTGCATCAAAGCCTTCTGTATGCTCTATCATAAAAACCAAAAAAAAACAAAAAAAAAACAAACATATAAATACGTCTTTGGGACACTTAAAACATAAAAAACGTATTTACACGTTATTGGGAGCAAATGAGTTAACATACTCAACAATGGGAAACTCTCCTCTGAACTATTTCTACTAGCGGTGTAACAAAACAAATTGTTTGAATTGGAAAATCATATGTATGAAAAATGAAATTCATGATTTTATGTTTTAAAAGAAGTGTATTATATTTTAGTTATAGACATGTTTATTTATTTATTTTTTATTTTTTTAATAACCGATACAGATTATTAGTAGTCAAGGAGGCCGATAACCGATATTTCAAGCAGATATTCATTTGCAGTAAAAGAGAAAATACTATTGTCAAAATTTTAAAAAATAATTTTGTTTATTAAAATTTTTCTTTGAAGGTTTGTGTTTTAATTTTAAATATATAAAGAATAGACAGCTTTCTTTAAAAATGATTTAAAAAAAAAAAAAAAAAAGGTTTCCAAAAATTGAACATAATTTCTTAATTTTAACAAAATTTTTCATTTTCAAAACTAAAAAGTGTTCCCACTGTCAGCACAATATTTTATAAAGTCAAGTTGAAATTCAATTTATTTTGGGTTTTTGTTCAAAATAGCTTTGCAGACAGTCAAAAATTGTCTGAGCATGTTCAAAATTTCATTGCAACAATTAAAAACCTAAAATTTGCTACATTCGCAAGCATTCACTACTCATTGAGATGCATGCCAGCTTTATCGGCCTTCAGATTTGTTAAAATAAATAAATAAATAAAATATCGGCACCCCAGGCCGATTATCGGTCTAACTCATTCCCTATTATACGTGATTTAGACCATATTTTGGTTATTATTGGTATTATTTTTATAGTGCATTTATGTGCAACACTAGATTTCAGCTGCATTTCTTTTTTTAAGTGTTCAATAAATAAAGTTAAGTTGAGTTGAGAGTTTCTCCACTTGACTCGCTTTGGGTTCTGCGGGTGAAATATATGACACCGCACTGAGAGCTTGCGGCGCGGATGAATGTCAGGGGGTTCTTACCGTGATCCGGACCGTGACGGTAGCCTGCCCCGGGGCCGTGACGCCTCCCTGGTCAACAGCTTCCACCTGGAAAGTGTACGAGGCTCCCGTTCCCACAGTTGCCAGATCCTCAAAGTCCAGAGTCTGCAGCACGGCCAATTCTCCCGTGATCGGGTTGAGGGAAAAGAGCCGACGGGCCGATTCCGACTTGATCCGGTAGGTGACGTTGGAGAAGAGGTCTGCATCCGTAGCCTGCGGAGAAGAGCGCGGCGGTGGGTGGGTGGGGATAAACCCCAAAAGAGTTAACAGCGCGAAAACATTAAAAGGTTGCAATTCTGCTTTGTTCCACTGGAGGCGATATTGCATCACCTTGGTATGAAAGAAATGTACTGTAGAGCGACTCCCTCAAGGGATGCGCAGCCAGTGTTACTCACTGATACGCTTGAGGGCTTTCTACACTCACAGAAGCTGAGTTACATTATATAACACCTCCACATGTTCTGCGGCACTGGGAATGCAGCACGGGATGAGGAGCTCATACTACCAGAGAAAAATTATTGGTGTTATCCGCTTCAACATACGTGGCCAATAAAGCTGATTCTTTGATTCTGATTCTGCAATCAGATCATGTGAAGAAGACTGCTAAGGACTAATATTGACATATTGTAAATAAAAGTGAATTCATTAGGCTGTTTTTTTTTTTTTTTGTAACTTAAATGTACCGTATTTTCCGTACTATAAGGCACACCTCATTAAAAGGCGCACCTTCAAAGTATGACATATTTTCAAACCTTTTCCATATATAAGGCACACCTTCAATGAATGACATGTTTTAAAACTTTTTTCCATATATAAGGCGCTACAGTTGAGGCTGGGTTTACGTTATGCATCCATTAGATGGTGCTGCGCTAAAGGGAATGTCAACAAAACAGTCAGATAGGTCAGTCATACTTTATTATTAGATTACAGACCAGCTTTCTGACAACTCCATTCACTCCCAAAATGAATAAACAGCTGTTTTATTATTTTCTCTGAGGTAAAGTATTAGTATTAGCTAGCGATCCAAGATGGCGGGATCTTCAGCGCATGCGCGTCACCAATCGTGCGGGGTCACCGATAGCGTCTTGACAGCGAGACCTGTTGCGGCTCAATATTGATCCATATATAAGGCGCACTGGATTATAAGGCGCATGGTTAACTTTTGAAAAAATTGAAGGCTTTTAGGTGCCCAATATTCTAATTTTCTGAGACGGTCCTGTATGTATATTTTGGAAAAATCTGTGGTCTAATTGCTTAAACAGAAATGTAACAACGCAGCTAATTTACATAATACCGCCCTCACACCAAGTTTTTGTGAGGCAACACACGGTCCATTTTTTTGTCATTAATCTCGTATTTTTCATTATTATTATTATTACACTTGTTACTCACTTTTTTTCTTCCTACTTGAGATTAGTAGTCACATCGAGCCAACTCCCAAGCTCCACCCACAGCCATCACAATAATGAAAGCTGTACTATATAGAAGCAGAAGGGTGAGCATAGACTCATTTGCATGCATTAGACAGGACCGCCCCTTAAATCATTATATTTCCTCTTTAAAAACAAAGGTAGCTGAAAGGTTAAAAAAAAAAAAAAAAAATGCTTTCATCCTCTGAGTATTTTGCCGAAAGCAGTTAAGACACCTGAGAGGGATCTTAAATTGTGAAAAGCAAATGCTTTAGAATTCTCCTTTGTCCGACGTGTGCCAGTGATTGTGTTGTGTACGTTTAGTGTGGCAAACAATTAAGCCTTCAAATGGTGAACGTTACACTTCGTTTGCATTCAGCTTTGTAGAAGAAAACAAACTTTCATGTGCAATAAATTTGAATAAAATCAATATTCAACAACATTATAGTGGCTTACAACAATATTGAATTAAATTCAGCCTAGTGCGCTCTCTGTATTTGAATGTTGGTCATGATGGTGGTCCTTGGAGAGTCAAAATATTTTTTGGGGGAGTAAGTACTTGGTATCTATAATCACATATAGAAGTAGAAAAGGGGTTCAAGTAAAAGACATCGTGTGTATCGCCGCGGTTACTTATTTGAATTGAGTGCATAAAAGACTCATGGATTATCCTATTGAGCTAAAATGACAGTGTGCACATTCATTGTTGATGCATCTACTGTATGTCTTAAATATGCAATTGTATATTTAAGACATACAGTAGATATGCAATTGCATATTTAAGACATACAGTAGATGCATCAACAATGAATGTGCACACTGTCATTTTAGCTCAATAGGATAATCCATGAGTCTTTTATGCACTCAATTCAAATAAGTATCGTCGGCGATACACCCAATCTAATTGCCTGATGATCACTCTGCGAGTGTCCACTCTCCGTTGAGGCAGATTAATGTCACGCTGCACGTGTCACTCACCTCACCCTTTGCCCTTCGCTTCCTTCTCCTCTTACTTCCCGCCGCTGCAAAAAAATTGTCGCTTACAATATGCCAGCTATTACTCATCCCTCCACTCGGTTTGCTCTGCATATCTGACGTTTCCTTTCGGCATGGCAAGGGGGGAGGGAATGTGCTGTGACATTTGACGGAGTTAAATCTAAAGACAGACTCCATTGGTTTTACATAAGCGTTTTGTAGCTATGCTTTTGTGGGATAAATGGGAACGCAACTTATTTACAAATGTTAAAAGTCAAAAATATGTTACATGCAGCTCCACTAGCCTCAATACGGTATTGTGTTTGTGGAATATGAATTAAGCAGCAAAATTCACCCGTTTTTATCCGTCTCACGGTGGTGGCCATTTTGCCACTTGCTGTCGACTGGATATGACATCACAGTGCTCATTTTGCAAACGTCACGTGACCAAACCCAGAAAACAGTGATTGATTTAAGAATGCAATGAATGGATTCAAGTTGGCTCACTTTTCATTTAAATGTTTTGTGGAGTTTTTTTTTTTTTTTTTTTTTTGGTCTGCCCAGATGATATAACATTGTGAAACATGATTGCAAGAAAACATATTTTAAATTATTTTATAAAAATGCAAAGAAAAAAGTTTGTAAACTTTTGACTGTTGCAATATACTGCACTATTTTTTTTCAACATTTTTTTTTCAAGTTTAATGTTACAGGATATAGAAGTTTGGACAGTCAATGAATGAATGATGAATGATGATTGGAATACCAATAAAATAAAAATGCATTTAAATCCAGGACCTACACTTTTGATAAATGTTTTTCAAACCATTTTTTAAATGTTTTTCAAAATCTCATTCTTGTACTGATATACATATATTTACAACACCGGACAACTTATTAGATTTTATAAAGTTTATATTACAATGATTTTTCACATTAGTCATAAAATATATTTGTTGTAATGTAACCAAATCTTTTTTTTTCTTTTTTTTTTTAAACAACTTTTTTTTTCCTAAAATTTGTGATTTTTATAGACCATTGCACATTTTTTTAAGTTGGAAAAAATATGCATATTAATAATCATGTGATTTTAAGGTAATAAATTAAAAAAAATAATCAGACAAGTTAACTTTTTCATTCCCAGCCATTTTCACAGAAGCAACCCCTTTTGCTCCTGTCTGTTTTACTGGATTTTGATTGACTTTGCGAGGTCCACAGAATGTTCTGTTCGATTGCTATAAAAACATATCCGTTTCCATTTTTCATCATTATTCACAAACCTGTTGAAAACACTGGCAAAAAGAGCTTGTTGCAAATGGCCCTGGCTGATCTCTTATACTCTTCTGCCACCTGCTTTTTTGCAATAACTACCATTGCTTTAAACAACCTCTTCATGTCCGAAGCTCTATCTTTATGCTTTAGCATTTAAAAAACAAACAAACAAACAAAAACAAAACAAAACGTATAACTATGTTCTTGGGAGTAAAGAACAAAGTATTGAAAAACGTATTTATACGTCTTTGGGTTTGAATGAGTAAAATGAAATTGATGTGAAATAATTTCCCACAGCAACTCTCACCCTAATATGCTGTGGACATCCTGTTTGAGAATCACTGACCTGAATCCAATTAAATTGGATTTAGCATGTTTCAACACAAGATGTTTTCATTCCATATTTTCAGTAGACACATTTTGAACACCCCTGCTCTAAACAGTCTGCATTGAAATTAAAAGCTGTCTTAAATCATGCAACAGTTGTTCCGAGCTCCCATGATGAATAATACATAAGCCAACGGAAGACAGGATGCAAACACACAAACGCGCACACTTACGCTGAGCGTTAAGATGACGGTTCCGACCGGGCTGTTCTCGGGCACGTTCGCCACGTACGTCTGCTGCGAGAACACCGGGCTGTTGTCGTCGATATCCGCCACCCGCACCGTGAGGGTCAAGGTGGTCCGCCGGGGGTCCACGGCCCCGTCGGAGGCTTCGATCAGCAGCTCGTAGCCGCCGATGAGCTCGCGATCCAGCGGCGCCCGCGTGTAGATGCTGCCGTTGGCGCCGATGACAAACAAGTCGGGGTGATTGACGACGCGGTAGCCCACTTGGCCGTTCGGCCCTGCGTCTGGATCTGTGGCCTGCGGGGAGAAAAAGACAGAAGGGCTTGGCTGTACGGAAGATAAATTATTACCTCTGTGCGCTCGCGACATGAATACGTGCAGAAATGAGATGCGCTTGCCAAGTGTTCTACCTCTAAATTACATGATCCACTACGTGGAACCTGCAGCCTTTTATTTCCACTGTAATTAAAACTCATTCACTCGCAGCCATTTTCACAGAAGCAATCCCGTTCGCTCCCGGCTGTTTTACTGGATTTTGACTGATTTTGCAAGGCCCACAGAATATTGTGTTCAATTGCTATAAAAGCATGGAACCTACCAAAAGAAAGATTAAAGTCTCTTCTTTCGTCAGAAAAAAAGTAAGTTTCTATCTGTTTCCGTTTTGCAGCAATTAGCATTAGAAGAGAGCTAAGTTAACCATAGAAGGGCCAAAACATCCCTCATGAAAATTAAAGTGCACAAAAAACTATCCGCCAGAGGATGCTAGAACTGCACAAATGGAAATCAACCTGACTTTTTTAACAGATGTGCTGCATTTAAATATCGTGAACATGACGATGACGATATTGTGGCAATTTTAATATCACGATAACATGATATTGCGCTTATCGTTACATCCCTATCAGTGGGGGATCTGGGTAAAAAAAACAAAAAAAAAACAGCCAAGGTAGCATGCTCTAAGCAGGCAAAGAGAAGATCATCCATGCTTTTATCTCCAGCTCAGGTTTTGACTAGAGCAAAAAGATCAGAAGCAAACATGGTGAAGCAGCATTTTGCTGTTATGCTGCACATAAATTGAATAACCTGCCAAGAAGTGAAATCATCCTGAAAACCTCCCATACCTATGATTGAGGTCTTTTAAAGCATTTCCAAAACCTTTTTCTTCTCATGTACATTCAGTCATTTTAGTAAGCTACCTTTTAATGCTGTACACTGCTTCAGATGCATTTACTTCTTTTGTTTAGAAATGCTTTTCAATGTTGCACTTTTAATTCCATAAAGCACAACCTTGTGTATGAAATGAACTACATAAATAAAGCCGCCTCGCTTTAATTAGTCAGCTGTCAATGATGCAACGTCATTAGCATTCTGTAGCACCGGGATGAAAAATACATCAAAAGTCATAAATAACCTCATTTCCCTCCTGACCCGCCAGCCGTAAACTGTGAGTAAGACTATTAACATACACCATTAATAGCGCTAAATATTCAGCGCGAATGAGCAGCACATTTCAAAAGTGAAGGCGTTTGCCTGGAGGCTGACAGCAGCTGTTTTGTGTTTGATCTGATCCAGAACACGATCCATTAGAGCCGGCTTTTTCATTCTAACACCTTGCATATTTACACAGCCTGCAGACGCCGGCTGAAACAACGCTCGCGCAATTTGGGCTCTCATCCCCGCCGTCACTTGGGAGACGCGAGTCCTTGTGACGAATTGCGCGGCGGTTCGAAAGGGCAACGCGCTCTGCTTACGCAAGGACTGCTTTTCATCGCAAGGGACACGTTTGGAATTAACCTCAATAGGGAAACAAGCTATTCTCCAAGTCAATAGCGTTAAAATAACAACAACAACAAAAAGAAGTCCTTCACGTTTGGTCCTTGACATTTTCCTGTGCGGAGGAAGTGTGTACCGACTGATTGCGGTTGTTTTAGAATGAGTAAGACACCCAAGGGCAAGGAGTAGGTTTGGCAATATTCATTTAAATTTTGTTCATGTCAAGCGTTTTGTTTATAAAAAAAAAAAAAAACAACAACAAAAAAACTACCACTGTGTGGCTTCAAGACTGAAGGAAAATACAAACAAAAGAAGCTAGGCTAAGCTAGGCTAACTGTTAGCCTATCTCGTAATAACATTGCTTTTGAAAACTTATCTCATTGACGTTTTTGATTAATAAACTTTACACAAACATTCAACACAACCAGCAGGATTTTTTTGTTTTTTCTAAAATATTGAATATTGAATATAATATAATATATATATATATATATATATATATATATATATATATATATATATATATATATATATATATATATATATATTATATATATATATATATATATATATATATATATATATATTTTTTTTTATTTATTTATTTTTTCTAAACTTCACAGAGTCTTTAACACAACTCACATCTCAGAGTAATCGGTCCGGATACGGGCCTTTGCTGGCTTTGATCGGAAGACAGGAAATCATTCTCAAATTCATTTCCTTCAATCACAGGGTGCTGCCGTTTTGTCCTGTGCCGCCCTCTGCTGTTGACTGAAACTTGAAAGTGCCCTCGGGCTCGCATTGCAAACATCACATGATCAAACCCAGGAAACAGGTGGACCGCGATGTTCACAATGCGAGCCCGAAGGCAGTTTGACGCCCAATTTCAGTCGACAGCAGAGGGCGACACAGGACAAAATGGTAGCGCACTATGATTGATGAAAATGGATGGATTAATCTGAGTCATTCCTATTCCACTAACGCAATATTAATCGAAATATCTTTTTACACTCATGGGGGCAACTAGAATATATTTTTGCCATGAGCTCCCAATTAACTCGTTTGCTCCCAAAGACGTATAAATACGTTCCATTTTAAATATTAGCAGTGTACCAAAGACATATTTATACGTTGTTTTTTTTCTTATGCTAGAGCACACGAAGGCTTTGATGCAGCCTCTGAACTGAAGATAACGTTTGAAGCAATGGTAGTTATTACAAAAACGGCCAGAAAGTGGCAGCAGAGATCAACCAGGGCTATCTTGCAACAAGCTGTTTTCGCCACAGTTTTAAACAGATTTGTGAATAATAATGAAACTAAGCTATAGTTCAATGCTAATTTCTGCAAAACGGAAACCGATAGATATTCTTTCCTGATGAATCAAATCAAAATCCACCAAAACAACAGCGAGCGAAAGGGGTTTGCTTCAGTGAAAATGGCTGGGAGTGAATGAGTTAAGGTAAGCGGCACAAGTCATATCACAAATGACAAAAAATTGAGTACACTGAATTTTGCAGTGGCAAACGGAGGACAAATGGTTTCAACAACAAGCATGCCGCCACCAAACAGTAGGTAGGAATTCTATTAAGCGAATCGTCTTCTGGTGATCACATAGCTGAGATCACAGCTCGCAGTGAGGCGCCTACAGCATGAATGTATAATGGCGGACGTGTCACCGACTCCACTCGTATTAGCACAATGAGCGAAGCTGCAATTTGGCCGGTAAGTTATACACGTTACAGTTTTCAGACATAAGTATGTGGACAATGACGGTCTTTACGTTTTAATTTTTGCAGTGTTGATTTAAAAATAAATGCTAAAAAAAAATAAATAAATAAAAATAAAATAAATAAAAAATAAAAAATGGAAGTACTCTGCACAAAATGCCTGAAAATTCCCAAAGGTAAATAAATGCCTTCTTTTTGTGAAACGTCTTGAAGAAAAGCTCAAAGTCTACACCTCAATGTGTTATTGTTGGTTCAGTTGAAGCACTGTTTATCCCATCTAATCCTTTAAGTGCAACTTGGCTACGTTTGGAGCACATATTTGACAAAGATAACAAATGGAGAAACAGTGTAAGCAGTTTCTTAATCGAAAGTCCTGCGCCCGCTTGAGGGCATCAAATTGGACACCGACTTCCTGTATGTTCATGCCAAAATGTAGTCATTAATATTCATACATCATTCCCTGAGAAATTAAATGCCAAAAACATGTTTTGCAATGATAAAAAAAAAAGTGGGGAAAAATAAAATCCTGGAACAGCACCGAGATTTAATTTTTTTTTTTTCTTGGCCTGTGCACCAAGTTTTATGGAATATGACTGAGGAGTTTCTGCTTACGCCAATAGTGCAGATAACTCATAGTGATTAAATTATACACAATAATTTATGCAGTGGTACCTTCACTTACCTAAGTGTACCATCTTGAGTTTTTCTGAGTTGCTGGGTCAATTTTTTATTTTTTTTGCTCTGTGCTGTGACAAAATTTTAACTTCACTGCTCGATGAACTTTGCAGGTTTTTTTTTGTTTTTTTTTCTCTCGCTAATTTTTGCCAAAAGTCTGTTTTTTTTGTTGTTGTTTTTTTAACCATGGGTCATAAGAGAATGAGTGTTTTTTGAAAATTTGGATGTTTGGATTTCTTTTGTTTTTGGTTTGTTTGGTTTTTTTTGGGGGGGGGGGGGGGGTCTGGAACGGATTAATGCCATTTCTATTCATTTCAGTGGGCAACAATGATTTGAGATGTGTTCTAATTTAAGTGTAGTCATGGAATGTCGTAATTTAAGTCAAGGTTCAAACAATAAAATTGGGATAGAACAGTTAGAAAGTGGATAACATCTCTGCGTCGCGGTTCGACTCAATTATTTGCATGTTGTTAGCCAGATAGCATATAAAAAAAAAAATAAAAAATGGGAGTCTTGGGATCCATACTGTTCCGTGGTGTAGTTGCAATGTTGCAATGGGTCCGTAAAAATAAACTATATATTAAAAAAAATAATAATAATAATAATACAGTTACCATGAAAAAAGTAATTTAGCTACTTTACCGATTACTTTATTTTAAAAGTAATTACTCTGCTGTATAAAAATGCTGTTTTGTTACACATTTCTGGATACATTCCATAAATCTGCTAGTGTGTTATACCAAGAAGCAAAAAAAAAATAAAATAATCTCTCTTGTTGTGTTAGATGACACCTTGCTAAGGATCTCCGGGACAAACTGCTTTAATAGTCTTAATCAGGCATGTTTTTATGCCCAAAGCAATTAAGTGCTTAAAAAAAAAAAGAGCCCAGTAGTTAAAAACTGAGTGTATGACCACCTTGACGCATTGTAAAGTTTTAGGACACGCCGTTTAATGCTCTCCTTGAGATTTTAGCATCAGCGTTTTATTTGAACTGTACTTTCTTTATATGTCTTCTTATGGAAAGTGCCCTTGCTGAATGGCTGCATGGAGGGCACACAAAGCCTCTATTCTTGACTTTTTATATAGAAGTAGATTGAGTGACTGCTTTGAAGTGATTTTTCAAATGGCAGACCTCATTGCAGTGTCTTTAAGCAGAGCAAAACTACTATAGGAGAGCGTTGCGTGGAGAATATGAAAAAATCCCTCTTGATCAAGCTCATCTCCAGCTTTGGCGAGCGCATGCGGGGGGGCCGCGATGTCTTCGGCCTTTAATGTACTTTGCACTGTAGTCCTGAAAAGGCTGAACATGGCGAGGCTTACCTACTGGAGAGAAGATGCGGAAGATAAGAAGACATTTGGGCCAGCACCGACCGCTGGCTGCGTTTGCGAGGACGCGCTTGGACGAGAGTCAAAAAAAAAAAAAAGAAACTCGTCTTCCTTAGCGTTTATTTCACACTTGATAAAGAAACATTTGCCGGTAGACTATTTCAAATGAGAAACGCACACATCATTATATTTCCACCGAAAAGGCCGAGTCTCCTCTCGTTTCAAGTTTAATTTCAAAGAGGTTTCACACAAAATAATAATGGCATTAATTGCGGGTCTTCACTTTGGTCTTCAGTCAGTAAGACGCATTCGCTATTGGCGAATCATCAAGCGACTGACTCGGGCGGCCATGAAAGAATGTTCCATTTCTTTGCCTTCACAAAGGCGGGTCTCTCTTTCATCCAAGTAAGAAGAAATTATTGTATTCATTCAAATTTGGCCAAAAACGATTGAGACTCTGAAAATGGAGGCACAGATTACATAAAACAGCTTTCGTTCCTCAATTGTATATGCCACATTATTGTCTGAAATCAGTGATTCCTAAACTTTTTACACCTAGTGCCACCTCAAAAAATACATTGTGCAAAAATCATTAAAATACAGTCCAATCCTTTAAGTGTCAATTCGTTTATTTCATATTTGGAGGCCAAAAAATAAAATAGGAACAGTTAAATCCAAAAAGTGGAGGGAAAATTACTTTTACTCAACCCACACCACAGGATAATCGCTCATGATGATCGTTCAGAGGCATCTGACAATTGGGCCTTTGCTGGCTGAGGAAAATTGCTCAAATGTGGCCCATTTGTCTGTACATGAGCACCCCACTTTAGTGACCCTTTTTTTGGACTGTCTATTTACTGGGGCTAAATTGTTACACACATGAAACAATTTGAACCTGGGAGAAAGTCTGCAAAGACCACAAAAAAAAGAAAAAATGCATTGGAACACTTGGCTAGAAAAATGACTCTGCCATTCACCACTATTGTAAATGAAGGCTGGTGTGGACCACAAGTGACTCAACTAACTGTAGGAGATTTTCTTTTTTATTGATTTAGCTGAACATGTACTCCAAGTAAAGGGCAAGTTCTGACATTAACAGTTTAGTGCAACGTTGGTTAATCTTGGTTTAAGGCTACGGTTCGGTTCACTCTTGCTACAAAAAAAATATCCAACTGCTTTTCTTGTGTATGAACAAGACTGGAATTAATGGCATTTAAAGTGAAACTGGAAGAAAAAAAAATCTCCAATAAATGAAAGATTCTCAGACTAAAGAAAAACAAATCATGTATGCAATAAAACAGATATTAATAATTAAAAATACTGTGTGTTTTTTTAATGATTTTTCCATTCTTCAGTAAACAGCAGTAGAACAGATTGGTTTTGCCAAAAACACCTGTTTTGGACCGGAGAAAACTTCTGTTTTTGTTTGTTTCCTGAACAACCATATCAAGTTAACATTTTTGGCTTTTGTTAACAATACATTACAAAACAACAAAAACAATATTGAATGAAAAATGGCTTCTGATGGTCTGAGTTGAACCTTTTATCATCATTCACTGCACAAATTGCATCACCTTTTCTCATGATTGTAAGGCACACTTTTTACTACTCATATATTTGCATACTGTGTCGAAGTATAAGATACCTAAACTTCAAAATTAATATTTTCTAAATTAAAGTACCGTATTTTCCGCATTATAAGGCGCACCTTCAATGATTGACATATTTTCAAACTTTTTCCATATATAAGGTGCTACAGTAGAGGCTGGGGTTACGTTATGCATCCATTAGATGGTGCTGCGCTATGGGGAATGTCAACAAAACAGTCAGATAGGTCAGTCAAACGTTATTAATAGATTACAAACCAGCTTTCTGACAACTCCATTCACTCCCAAAATGAATAAACAGCTGTTTTATTATTTTCTCTGAGGTAAAGTATTAGTATTAGCTAGCGATCCAAGATGGCGGGATCTTCTGCGCATGCGCGTCACCGATCGTGCAGGGTCACGTTGCGGCTCAATATTGATCCATATATAAGGTGCATGGTAAGCTTTTGAAAAAATTGAAGGCTTTTAGGTGCGCCTCATAGTGCGCAACATACGGTATTTGGACATAAAGAAAGCATAATTTTGAATATCGACATCAAAGAGACTATACACTAATAGATTATATTATCCATTTCTCTATTCATCATCATTTTAAGATTAAGTCTCTATTTATATGCAAAATGAGGCAGTGGATGTAGGAGGAGAAGGGCAATAAAACCAAGACCAATTGATTTTATTGCTATATCGACAATTTAGTGGCTATAGACATTAATTCTCATGTACCCTTTCATGGTTTCATCATTAAAGCAGGAATGATTCATTTAAACCGCTAATAACAAGGTCAGTATGATGATCAATTATGCTGTTAAAGTCCGATTCAAGCAGTGGAAATGAAATGCAGGGTCGTTCGGAACAGCACCAAAGAATAAAACGGGATCGCAATTCCTTTGTGTTAAACTTACCTTGACTTGTCCAACAAAGAGTTTGGCCTCTTCTTCTTGCACAGTGAAGTTAGTGGGGGCGGCGGGGTCAAACTCGGGGTCGTTGTCATTAACGTCTGTCACAACTATGTCAACCGTTGTTGTTGATGTCTGGGGAGAGAAAATCCACAAATTTGAGTATAAAAAGGTCAATCTGGTATGAAACTCAATGCCGAAGATTATAAAAATGACAAAAGCTTGCTGAACTGAACAGAGTCCCCATTAAAACAATTTATTCATCTCATCTCGAATTTATGATGACATGAATTTTGTTGACAGTAACCTAGTGGTCATCATTGACAATTGACAATTCCCACATGTGCTAATCTGTGTGCCTGTTTGCTGAGGTTTTTGTCCCCCCCTCAAAAATGGGGCGGCTGTAAAAGGCAGACTATTTTTTTTATTATTATTATTATTAATTTTTTTACCATTATTTAACCAGGATAGTCCCGTTGAGATTAACTCATTCACTCCCAGCCATTTTCACATTTCGCAATCCCGTTCGCTCCCGGCTGTTTTACTGGATTTTGACTGATTTTGCAAGGCCCACAGAATATTGTGTTTTATTGCTATAAAGCAGAGCAGAGATATGCAGAGAAGCGACAGCAGCAGCAGCAGAGCATAAGCCAAAAGAGTCAATTATTGTGTCATCGGCATAAAAATGCATATTGGCATCAAACACGCTTTGTCCCGGATCGTTAATGTACATAATGAACAAGAGGGGTCCTAACACAGAGCCCTGCGGCACCCCATTGTGAACACTCAAAAAATCATCATGTTTAATGCATTGGGTCCTGTCACTCAAATAATAGTTCTAGTTCCCTATATCCACCGTGTTGGTTTTTGTTTTCAAGTTTCTTGGCTGGGTTGTGTCTGTTCCATTTTGTTGCACCTTGTGGTACAATGACAATCAAGCTATTCTAACTCGAGCTGTGAGGGCTCAATTGGTGTTCTTGAAAGATGTCCGCACGGACAGTCAGGACTGCTGTCATGTCCGCATTTGTGGTGATTGTCTCGGTTTTCCCGACCTTTGTCTTAGTCTTACCTATTTGAGTATGAGCCTGGCGGCAATGTTCCTTCTCGATAAGGTCTTTGGATTGCTCGCTGTCGTCGCCCCGCCTTTGTTCCATTCTGTAGAAAGCCGCTTGGCTTCGGTTGATTTCCTTTCCGATTATAAAGCTTTTGTGAGACTAAAGTCGTCACCTCACTTCCTTGGGTCCAAATAATATGTGTCTGGGATCATTCATCATTCTATTTGTAGCGGTCAAGTTTTGTGATTTTTTTTTTTCTTTTTCCTGCCATCAAATGTGTGGTGGTGGAATGCCAGTTATGATATACTCCTTGCAATGATGCGTTCTCTAGGCATCCTCCCGCATTCCAAAAACATGTGTTAGATCCATCAATCCATCCATACATTTTCTTGACCGCTTACTCCTCACAAGGGTCACGGGGGGTGCTGGAGCCTATCTCAGCTGGCTTTTTGGCAGTAGGCGGGGTACACCCTGAACTGGTTGCCAGCCAATCGCAGATGTTAGATTCATTGAAGACTCAATTATCTACAGGTATGAATGGTTGTCTATATGTGCCCTGCAAACGTACCCCGCCGATCACTCAAAGTCAGCTGGGATAGGCTCATTCTCAAACCTAATGAGGCAAGCGCAATAGAAAATGAACGGATTAGGAAAAACTCACACTCAAAAAAAGGAATTCATTTATGAGTCTCTATTAACTCAATTACTCCCAAAAACGTATTTATACGTTTTTTAGGTTTTTGTATGCTAGAGTTTTTGTATGAAGGCTTTGATGCAGTTTCTGACCTGAAGCGGTCGCTTAAAGCGATGGTACTTATTACAATAATAATTTGAAAAAAAAAACGGCCAGCAGGTGGCAGCAAAGTATAAGAGATCAACCAGGTCTATGTTGCAACAAGCTCTTTTTCCAAGTATTTTCAACAGGTTTGTGACTAATGATGAAACTTAGCTAATTCTAATGCTAATTGCTACAAAACATAAAAACAGATAAAAAATATACCGTACTTTTTTTTTTTTTTTTCCTGATGAAAGAAGAGACACACTTTTCTTTTGGTAGGTTCCATGCTTTGATAGCAATAGAACATGAAAATGGAGAGTGAATGTTAACAACCAATGGGACTTCTGTTCGAAATGGCTCTACATAATTCTAAAGCTTTTCTTCACCCTATACTACTCAAATTGTCAATCTCCCTTTTAACCTCTCACATGTTTATTCCACCAACGTAAGACTGCCAGATGTTCTGTAAACCGCTGTCTCGCAACTGCATCGCCGCAGAAGCCATGGTAGTCTTCGGCAAAAAAAAAAGACCGTCAAGGAACAAAGCCGTATGCTAATCATGGAATAAACGGTCCGTCTTGGGGGGGGGTGACGGAGAAGTGGGCGCGGTCGGCCCTCGCAAAAGTTCCCCTCAAGACGTGCGTTTGAAGTTTGCCCTGGTACTTGAGCGGCGTCCATCCCAGAGGAAAGGATCTAGTTCTTCCATCTCGCGGTCCTCGCGGGGCTTCATCCGCAATTGTTGTTTGCTTTGTTCAGCCGTAATTACAGACATCCACGTGGGAGCTGACAAGCTAGTGGAAACCGTCACACACCAGGCCCGCTTGATTCCACCGCCACGATGGGATACAGTAGCGGGGTATCATTAACATCGGCGTGGCGGTGACAGGCTCTATTTATTTTTCACTTTGCGCAAGACCTGGAGCCAATTAGTGTCACCATCCTGGCGTGAATTTTCTCATCAAAGCCGCAAGAGCCGAGAGCCTGATTAACGAGCGGCCATTATTTATTTAAAGTCAAACGGCCGGCGCTCCGTGGTATCCGAAAGGACGCGGAGGTGGGACCTTCTGCATGTCGACTTTGCAACTGACAACCGGAAGCTGTGGATAAGATCATGTTGTTAGGACTCGTGTAGCGCATCAGCTGAGGGCAATGGGAAAAAAAAAAAAAAAAAAGTGTCATCGCAGCTGGTGTTTGAGCCCGTGAGGCAGTTGGGATTACAGACTTCACACCTGGGAATACTGATTTTGGAATTGGTCACACGGACTAGAGCTGGAGCAAACTGTGCTGGAGGTACGGAGGATGTCAAATTTTAATCGGCAAATCAAGTTTGTACATTTACTCTTAGGTAATCATCCTCATGTCAAAAAGCATTTAAATTACATGCACTCTTATTCAATCATTGAGACAATCTCACATCAAATTAACTCATTAGCTCCCAAAAACGTCTAAATACGTCATATTTTAAATGTTTTAAGTGTCCCAAGGACGTATTTATATGTTTTTTGTTGTTGTTGTTTTTATGCCAGAGTATAGAGAAGGCTTTGATGCAGTCTATCTACTGCAGAAAATGGTTGAGTGGCATCAGAGTATAAGAGATCAACCAGGCCATGTTAAAACGAGCTGATTTCCCCACAGTTTTAAGCAGAATTGTGAATAATGATGAAACTTAGCTATGTTCTATTGCTAATTGCTGCACAGCAGAAACAGATAGGAATATACTTTTTTTCCTGATAAAAGAAGAGACTCTAATCTCTCTTTTGGTAGGTTCCATATTTTTATAGCAATAGAACAGAATATTTCGCGGGCCTTGCAAAATCAGTCAAAATCTAGGAAAATGGTTGGGAGTGAATGAATTAAGATAAGAGGTCCTGAGAGTTTGGAGAAAAAAAAAAGCTTTAAGCAAGGAAACAGAAGTCCTGAAATAATCCTCAATCATTAAGTTCAAAAGTAAATGTTCTCTGCTTTCACCTATGTAATTGGATTCAAGTTCATCCTTCTGCTGTTCACATTTGATTCAGTGTATGTTAAGGTACAGAAAGAAGAAACAAAGCTGACATCTTGGATTAGCTCCCTTGGCAAGCGAAATGAGGACATTTTCTTTTGACTTATGATAACACACTGCATTCCCTCCTAATCTTGGAACAGGGTATTGTGTTCATTTGCACCAAGTTTTCACAAGTCTTTTATGAATGTGTCTGATGGCACCAATTTGCAAATAAAGAAACGACTGAAATTTGACTCCTGTTTATCGAGCTGTGGGACAGCGCGAAGTTTAGGTGGAACAATTATAGCAAAACTATTAAAAGTCTATAGATCTGTGTGGATTCTCGGTTATCCCAGGTCATGATAGCCCACGAATGAATGCAGGTAACTGACTCTTCTTGTTTGTTGAAGACATTTCATCTTCAAGATAAAAAGACATCACAATTACATTTTTTCTTTGCTTGACTAAGAACCTCTTGGACTTTTGAGGATTCGGTGTCCTTTCAAAGAGAAGCAAATTGGATGATAGGCAATTCTTGTTTCAGGGTCTCTTCATCCAGACTTTCCAGAAGCCAAGGACTTTCCCATCTTTGGCCTCTGAGACTCTGAGACAACTGAAAGACCTCTAGTGTGTACTAGGCCTACTCCGATCCATCGAAGAAGCCCAAGACAAGGCATCTGATTATTTGGTGAGCAAGTTCCTCACCCCGTCACTGAGGGTGAGTTGCAAAGAAAACTCATTTCCTGCTCTTATACCCGAGAGCTTGTCCTTTCCGTCACTAGCTTATGACCGTTTTACTGAGCTCAACGACAATCTGTGTTCACATCACTCCGAGTTGCCATGGTTACCGCAATCCAATGACTAATTACACATATAAAAAAACAGACTTTCCGTCCTTTCCTCCCCCGGAGCAGATTTTTGATCTTTTCTCTTGTTTCCGACCTTCCTCGCAGTACTTTGTCTCGCAGAAGGAGCTCTTCCTTCACCCCCGTCCTCGTTTAACTCTCCTCCTGTTGTGACAGCTTTTCATCCCGCCGCTGACATTTGGCACACCCGAGTCACGCGGCAATTTATTTTGTGCCTGAGATGCTTCCCTCTGCTGCGCCAGGATCTAAAACTCGCACAACATAGGTAAAGGTTATTGGCTCGTACAATCTGTCCATCTATAGTGAGATGAATGGCCCCATTTGCTCCCCTACCACTTCCTACACTTTTCCTGCAAAAAAAAAAAAAAGATGTATTCACCATCACTATGCCAAGAGAATGAAGAGATGCTTCAGATCAGACTATCAACAAAAGTGGGGACCACATTTCACCTCGGCTTGGAACGGAGACTGCTGACCGAACTTGGCCAAGTTAGGCGACATTTAATTAAATTAGGATGGTTAATATGACGATCAGTGGGAGGAAGAGAAATGTGTGTTAAGGGGATAATATAATAATAAGATAAGATAATTACAAAAAAACTGTGATTGGCTGGCAACCAGTTTAGGGTGTACACCGTCTACTGCCCGAAGCCAGCTGGGATAGGCTCCAGCACCCCCACGACCCAAGTGAGGAGCAAGCGGTTAAGGAAACGTTTGGATGGATGGATGGATGGATGGATGGATGATTACAAAAACTTGTAGCTCATCAGGAGTCATTAATCCAGAATTTAGTACCATTCTCTACCAAAAAAAACAACCACTAATTAGTAAAAAAAATAATAATAATAATAATTAAAAGTAATTAAAATGTAAAAAAAAAATTGGATAATTTCATTTTTAAAAATTACAAACACTTCTCAACCTAACTTTCAAAATGATAGCAATAGAATGAGTCAATAAACCAGAATTTATTCAAAGGTTGCACTGTAATTAGTACTTCTTTTTTTTTAAAACATTTTAAATGGAAATTGTCTTAATTTAAGTGGGTTAAAATTATAAGTTGTGCTAAGTAAATCAGAGTTTAATACCAAAACATGAACTGTAATTAAAATAAATCTTCTATTTTTGGTCATTTTAAAAAAGCTAATACAAGTCATAAGTTTAACTCTACTGTTTTTAAAAGTCATCATCGGGAGCAAACAAAAGGGAAAAGTTACACTTTAATGAGAAATTAAAACAAAAAAAGATTGTCAAACTGGAGGTATAATCAACCGTCACACAGAATATTTTTGCTTAACTCATTCACTCCCAGCCATTTTCACAGAAGCAATTCCGTTTTACTGGATTATGACTGATTTTGCAAGGCCCACAGAATATTGTGTTCTATTGCTATAAAAGCAAGATCCTATCAAAAGAAAGATTAAAGTCTCTTCTTTCATCAGGAAAAAAAAAAAAGTATGTTTCTATCTGTTTCAGTTTTGGAGCAATTAGCATTAGAATATAGCAAAGTTTCATCAGTTTTCAATAAATCTATTCAAAATTGTAAGTAATTTAGCTTTTTTTCTAGATGGCCCTGGTTGATCTCCTTTGCTCTGCTGCCACCTGCTGGCCGTTTGTGTAATAACTACCATTTATGCAACCGTTCATTGCAGTTGAGAGGCTGCATCAAAGCCTTCTGTATGCTCTAGCATAAAACAAAAACAAAAAAACAAAACGTATAAATACGTCTTTGGGACACTTAGAACATTTAAAAAAAACGTATTTACACGTTATTGGGAGCAAATGAGTTAAAATGACAAAAACACTCATATTACATACCTAATACCTGCACAAGTCAACAATTTCATCCCAAACTTTCCCAACATACGGTGGCAATAAAGCAGCTTGTGTCTTACCCCTCCAGGGTTGCCATCCGAGGCTGTAACGACCAGACGGTAGCGATCGTTGGTTTCTCTGTCAAGAGGTTTTTCCAAAATTAGAAGACCAATCCTGTGGAGAAAAGCAAAATGTTAAATTCAAAAGATTCACGCTTATTTTCACAAAAAAAAAAAAAAAAAAAGTCTTTGAGCGTCCACGTTCCCGCATTATTTGTCCCTCGTAAGCACATGAATATGTCATATGTGTGCTTGTTTCAGAATTTATTTGCTTATAGATTAGGCAAATAAATGAAGTCTGGCCGCTGACTACTGGGAAAGGAGTAGGTGGGCTTTTAAACTTTGCTTCCCGCCCAGACGCACAAACAAACAGCAGGAATTCATGTTGCGGTTCCAGTCACTGCGGCGCACAAGCTACAATTTGTTGGCAGGGCGGCGTTGCACCCGGCGGCCTGCGCATTCCCGAGAGCGGCACGCAGAATTATCTTTGTTTGCACACATACACGCCGCGTGGCAGACGACGTGGCGGCGGGTGCGAGTGCATTAATACAAACACTCGCAGGGGGCACAGCGCACACAAAACAATGGAACCCAGGAGAGCATCTGCCGGGACCACGAACAAAATGCATCAGAACAAGCGGCTCGAATAATGACGGCCACAACTCCCCGCCGTCTCTTTGCTGCTCTAATTGAAGGCTGCTGTGGACCACACGTGACAAACTCTATGACCTTTTCATTCATGAATGCCATTTGTTCGTTCTTTCTTATTTGCGCTCCAATGATAAATCCATGACACTGATATGCTCGTGTGATGCCCTTTGAAAACGAATAAAGTAATAATAAGCAAAATCTACTATATAGAAATACCCTTACACACGTCTGGCATTTTTTATAGCATTTTCTGCACACAAAAAAAGTGAACATTGATAAGCTTCCATTGTTAGGTTTGTGTGCTAACTAGTTTAAATGTGTTTACTGTAAACCATGTGGGGGGAGCAAACCTATTACAAAAAATTACTTTTATGTTATGTTTTGCCTGGTTACCGGTTCGAAGTTACACTGTGGTTTTCAAAAGTCACGTTATGAGCCGCGTCAGCAGTCAGTGAGGTTAGCCTAGCTTGGCAGATGAAGGATATCACATTTACGAGAGGGCAACCAATCAATCGTCGACATCCTCAAGGTAGCTTTAATATGTTACTGTAAGTATACTTTCTTGAACTGAATGTTTCCAACCAGCTACATGAGTTAGCTTGTCTACAATTGGTGGAATCAATATTACAGATAACTAGCTAAGTAGCTAACTAGCATGCTAACTTCAGTTTGTTGCTACTGTGGTGTTACTTTGTTTTCTGAGAAATAAACACTGTTACAGTGTTGTATTACATTTTTGATTGTACTTCGTGAAAAATTATGTTATGTTTACACTGTTTTTGACCAAAGATATTTAAATCTGAATATTGCTATAGTCTACTATACTCCACAGTTATACTATAAAAGCTGAGGCGTTAATAGACATAAGCCATGATTCATTAAGATTCTCTGTTGTTAGTTGATGAGATTCAAATGAGGGAAAGAAAAAAAAAAGGAGGTTTAAACGAAGAAAAGGAGCTCTGGTGTGATAAATGTACAAGCTGTCGCGCTAATGATTCACTTCAGACAGGATTAATGTCTGTAAATGGACTTGAGCTCTACATTTCGGAATGATACATTGACCATTGTTCAGCTTTACGGGGATAAATGATGTCGCGAAAGAATGTGGATCAATATATACAGCGTAGAGGTGGACAGTATGATATGATACGGCGACACAGACGGCATCAATCAAACCACTGAGCTACAGCTGAAGTCTATTTTATGAACGTAACAGTTGATTTCTCTATACGGTACGGTTATCCCGCTGGAAGTAGTCTTCACAAGATGGCACAGAAAAGGGATGACATGGTCAGTGACCATACTAGACAGGGTGAGTCTTTGACTTATGGTCAGTTGGTGCTCATGCCAGTGCTTTGCTACCATTATTGAATCAACCTGGTTTATATTGACGTGTCACACTAAAAACCTCTGGTAAGTACAACTATATAATGTAAGACATTTAAATTGTTCACCATCCCAGACTACTCTGTATAACTTCTGCTGCTATGGCGACCATCTCAAGCATCCCCTCTCGCCTGCCCTCGGGGGAACCTGCCCCGTTTATAAGAAGCGGTGGACTGGAGCACTCATTTTTCATAATAGACGAACAAAAGTAGCAACATATGCAGAGTGTCGCCTGGAGACGCAGCGGTGCGAGAATCTCGTCGCGGGGACGAGTTTAAGGCTTGAAAAATGACAAGTCTCAGTGGGTGTATTGTATGCACAACTAAACAAGAGTACTAGCTAATCAGTCTTAATTCAGAGTGTGCCACGTCGACATCTGCTTGGGCGTTTGCGAAGCGTTTTCAAGGCAGCCCGGCCCACTGCGCTGTATGTAAGGCAGAGAATTCCGTGGCACATGTGACAGATGTGCCAGGGATAGACACAGCCGGTGCTTCACTTCCAATAACTTTATTGAACAAACGCTGCGAAAATAAACAAAATAAGCACATTCTTTTACGATTATACCAAGCGACTCAACACTCAGTTAACAGCCAGCTGCTAATCTGAGCTTTCAACAGCCAACTCGGCACCATCATTCACTGACACCCATGTCACTCACCAGAAAAGGCACCGCCTTTTAAAGCCCCATAAATTCAAAGTCACAGATTGTTATGTTCTGAGGTTGGATCCCAAAAGCGCAGACACAAATAAGCTTTTAACACTATTCGCATAACATCGAGAGACGTAGAACAAACGTGACTAGACGAGAAACAATGAGAATGCATCGAGAATCACGAGATGCCAAGCCCCCTTGGGCTGCGGAGATGTACAGAGAAACAGTGGTAATAATCCGACAAAAACACACTTCTCGGTTTGGCTTAAATAGACAGTCAATTGATTGGATTGGCTGTGGCTAGACGTGTGGGTGACACAGAATCATCTGATTGGCTGTTGATCAAGTAACGAGATTAAAGATTCTTGACATCACATGGTTCCTGACATCACATAGCATTTTTCCAGTTGAAAACAGATGATGGTTACATAAGTTCAAAACAGACACTTGACCTCATGTCATGACCCAAACATAACCCTGGCATGACCCAGTCATGACACAGATACTACAGTGTAGAGCATGAGGATGGTGACCAAAAGCAAAACAAAACAAAACAAAACCTGCGCCTCGCATGTATATTTTGTATTGTTTAACAATGTTCAAACTGTAATGTTATACCAATCTACCAGACTGCTACTGCAGTTGTTCCCTTTCCCTTTGATACCATCAGTAGCTGCCTATGTCTCATGCAGCCATTTGCCAGCAACACTTTTACATCTGCTCTAATTAATTTTCCAGCAGTAATACCCTTGACACTGCTAATAACCAAAGCATTGTTACGCTTAATGCAATGTAATAATGTTGTACAAACTGCTTCCTTATCACTGTTGCAATTTCTCTCGAAACATGAGAGTGCATTTGTTGCCACAGCAGAGTCGAGTCAAGCTTATGATGCAGATCGAGAGTCGGCGTCAGCGCACCCCCACCCCAACCTAACCCCAGACCTTCCCACACACCCATACTGCCACTAGTAGTTTTCTGTCAAGAACAAATTCAATAATCCATATTTTGTACCAAAATGTTTAAAATTCAATCAAACCAATTTCCATGGCAACGAAGGTGATCTGATTCATCAATTAACTCTTTTACTGCCACACATTATTAAAAAACAAAATCCCCAATGCCAGCGGATTTCGAGCATTTTAACTCATTTTTCGAAGCAAACAGAATATTGTTCTTTTGCTACATAAACAACATGGGTACCACATGAAAGATCACATTCCATTCTTTAATTAGAAAAAAAAAAGTATGTTTCTACCTTATTCCGTTCTTTAGTAATCACCAATTGAAAATAGGTCATTTGAGTGACATTGAGCGAAAATTGAAAAGAAAAGATAAATTTCCTCCACAACAGTGACTTTGATACTAATATTTTTTGTTTAGTGATGCTCCGTCAAATTAGGTTTAATGTTACAAGGGCTTTGGTGATTCACGGCAGCATTGAAAACGTTCTATTTCATCAGATTGGGTCATGTTTCATTGTAATTCGCAGCTCTAGTTAGGGCCCGAGCAGCTACCGCTACCATCTGCTGGCCATAGTTAATGGGTCTTTTGATTTCACAACTCATTGACCCCCGGCTACGCTGCACTTGGATGTTGCACTGACCACTGATATATAAAAAAAAAAAAAAAAAGTAGTGGACGTCACGTAACGTTTATGGCGGCATACATCGTGATTTTACTAAACGTTATTAAACGTTTTTGGCGGTCAAAGAGTTAATAATAATTTTAAAAAAAATAATTTCTGTTGTGAATTGGCACCATATAAATAAAATACCACCACCCAAATAGTACAGCATCGCCTTTAAATTAAGCACCAGTGCAAACAAAGTGTGTTAAGAGACAAATCAGGCGGGCAAGGTGAGCGAGTGAGTGTGTGTGCATCTTGAGTCTCCTCGCGTCTTGACCCTCCAAATTGACTTCCTCATTTACGAGATGGTAAAAAGCCACCTTAATATTTCATGGCGTTTCCTCGCCGCGCGACAGGCGGCAGAGCGGGCTGGGATTTTTATATGCCGATATTGATTCTGAGTGAGAGAACAAGGCGGGTGGGAAACTTCTATTTGTGTTTCATGTCCTCCCCGCAGGTAATAAAATTGGTGGCGTCGTTTTTTTTTTGTTTTTGTTTTTTTGAGAGTTGGTCCGTTCTCTGGTTTTATGTATGCAATTGCGTTATATATGCATACCTTCCCTGCTGTCGCATTTAGCACCCAAACACCCTTCTATGACCCTCATTATCAGTCCACACATGAGCTTAACATCATTTCCCACTTTTTCTTAGCCTGCACCTTGATAGCTATCTCACATTGAAATTTTTGAGCGAAGATTTTTGCTTTCATATCAGCCTCTCGAGTCTTACAATGGCTTCCCTTTTCTGAGGATTGTGGCACGTGGTGTTTCATGCTCTGTCGTCTCGGAGACGGCAAAGGGGCTTGAAAAGAGGACAGTTTCAGACAGGAGAGGAAAAAAAAACAAAAAACGTATACATGCAGTTCAAACTGCACACCGTTCACTGCAATTCCCCTCAAATGCTTCCGCCAGCAGTTTCATTAGCATGCGTCAAAGCAGGTAACTATCATTATTACCACACTCAAACAAATAAATCAAATGTCAACTCTAAGCAAAGAAAATTCCACAAAATACCAGCTGATATGAAAATGTACAGACTTTTCGGCCCGCCAATACACATGAGACAAAGCTGCAGACTTACGTTTCAGAGAGGTTGAACACCTTCTGGGAATCCCCGCTCACAATGTGATATGCGATGGGGTCGTTTTCTCTGTCTGTGGCCTGCAGGGAGAGGAAAATGCAGGGCCTTTAAAAGGTCCTAAAATGCCTTTAAGGTGGAAGGCTGAGCAACCCAATTGAGCATGGATGGATGGATGGATGGATGGATGGATGGATGGACGGACGGACGCATGGATGGATGGACGGACGGATGGATGGACGCATGGATGGATGGACGGACGGACGGATGGATAGATGGATGGATGGACGGACAGACGCATGGATGGATGGACGGATGGACGCATGGATAGATGGATGGACGGACGGATGGATGGACGCATGGATGGATGGACGCATGGATGGATGGACGGACGGACGGACGGATGGATTATGGATGGATGGATGGATGGATGGATGGATGGACGCATGGATGGATGGACGCATGGATGGATGGACGGACGGACGGATGGATTATGGATGGATGGATGGATGGATGGATGGATGGATGGACGCATGGATGGACGGATGGACGGACAGATGGATAGACGCATGGATGGATGGACGGACGGACGGACGGATGGATGGATGATGGATGGATGGATGGGTGGATGGATGGATGGACGCATGGATGGACGCATGGATGGATGGACGGACGGACGGATGGATAAGTCAAGAAGACAAAACGAGGACATACAGTATATATTGTGAAGTTTCACCTGTTTCTATTAAGAATTGACGTAGAAATGATGACAAATGTCCAACTAACTATAAAATTCTGAATTTCTAACAAAAACATCATTTCAACCCAACCTTTAAGACACAAAACAAGAGCAAACTGAGAATAAGCAAAATCATATACGCTGGACTGAAGTGGCATTTACGACTGATACAAGACTTGATTATAAAGTTAATAAAACTCGAGACAAAAATCAATAAGCAAAGCACAATCATAATTCTGGAGTCTGGAAGGAAAAAAAAAATGGCGGGTAGGGTATGACTTAGCGTTAGGGTCTTCTCGTAGGTGATGAATTATGTCCCCCGAGTCATATTTGGGGATATTTGGAATTAAACCAAGATTCCAAATTCTGGAGGTCCCTGAGTGGGGGGGTCACCTTCCAATTTTCTTACCCTGGAATGAAGCACCGTCCCCAGGCATGGAATCCACGACCACCGTCCGGGGTCTGGATGTTCGGGGTCGGTCTCATGTCAACCTACTCGACTTTTTCACGATTTGGAATATTGAAACATGCCCCCCTTGGCTTTCTGGGGGTTGATCTGATTATTTCTATACCTATATATTGGTTGGTTTTGGGGTAGGTTGGAATTAGTTATAAAATTGGAAAATATGGGTATGGAAACCGCAAACTATCTGAACAATTTACACTGAAATCAATGGCTCACCTGCAAATTGAGCAGAATTGCGCCAATCCTGGTGGCCTCGCTCACCTCCAGGTTGTACGTGAACAAGGGGAAGCGCGGCGGGCTTTGGTTGTTGGGCGGCAACACTTCGATATAGACGGTTGTGATGGAGCTCCTGGAAAGAGTATAGTTAAAAATAATAATAATAAACAAAGTAAATAAACAAAACACCCACCACTGTTATTATAAATAACTAATTAAACACTAATCTACAACTGAAAAAAAAAAAAAAAAAAAGCTACTGGATGCAGAAAACTGAATTTTGAATCACTACTGCCACCTGTGGCCAAAAAATGCAACTACATTTTCCCATCATCACATACATACACAACACGAACATGATGCCACATTTGCAGAGGGCGGGAAATTCAAAACCAAATTCTGTCTGAAAACTATTGACCAGAAGGAGGAATACTCAAAGTGAACAGCTAAGGTGTTAATTTACTTATTAGAATATGTCATAAATGGTCAAATAAAAAGGCTATTGCAAAGTGATTTTTGCCCAAATTGTTACAGAGCTTTAAAGAAATAAAATGAAACTGATTTTTTTTTTTTTTTAACGCAAAGTAATAAATTATCTCTCATGTTTACTAAAACTAACTATAAATACAGTGACAAAAATAATGACACACTAAAATTAAGAAAAGTAAAAAGCATTTTTTGAAATTTGGCTAGCAAAAACGTGTTACTGTACCTTCTCAGGGCTTCCGGCGCATTGTCAGACGCCTTGACGGTCAGCGCGAACGATCGTCCGACGGCGAGGCTGACGCCGGGTGCCACCGTGAGACGGCCCGTGCGATTATTAATGACAAAATGTCCCTGAGCGCCGGCCAGGATCTCGTAGGTCACCAGTCCGTTTAACCCCTCGTCAGCATCCTCCGCCGTTAACTTCGGACGCAGGAAGACAGAAAGGAAAAACAGCATGAGCAGTCAAGCGTGAAAATGACTTGAACCGATTTTGACGGCTGGTTACTACCCAAACAGAGGCGCCGGCTTTGTTCTGGAACATTAAAGGTGTACGTGCCGCATTGAAGATAAATCCTCGCTGTAGGTGGTCGCAGCTTGTTGACAATCGAGATCAATAAAAGTTTGGATTGCACTGGATGGATTGTACGCGTTTAAAATGAAAGCGTAAAGGTTCGGGACATCGCCTTGATTTCAAAAAGCATCCGTGCGGCGGCTCAGCCAATTATCCGGCGGCGAGTAATTTGCGAGCGCCGCCGGGCTTTCCGTACGTCTTTCAGACCTCGCGAACTTTCATCCTAAGCGAACCGCACCTTGTTTTCGTGTACGCGTAGGTGCATCAAACATAAAACGGCCGCCTGAGGGAACCTGCCTGCTTACCCTCTTTTCATAAGGGCTTATAAAAACCGGTTAAGCGCTCACGTCGAACACTGCGCGACCGCTGGCCTCATTTCGCCGAGGCCAAACGGACATTTTTTTTTTAAAGACAGATTAAACTCGACCTTTCCGAGCCGGACAGAAAGACAAACGAGCGCAGCCCAACTGCGAATGGAGAGGAAATGAAAAAAGATGGAACTCGCCGCATGAGTGGATTGAGCCCAATGGGGGTTATGGATTTACATTTTTTTAGGACGCGCACGCGCTCGCTTATTAATTGGCGGCCGCATGTTTGTGCACAGCTGCAATCAAACAATGATATTTAAAGCAGCGCACTAATGGAATCAGGAGGGATAATGTCCCTTAATCCAGTAACGTAGTCAGAGTAGGTAGAACGTAAAAAAAAAAAAAATCCTATTGTGCTGATATTGGTGGTAAAGCGCTTTTATGCATTTCATTTTGCTGCGTCATTGTTTTGTTTTTGTTTTTTTTGAGTGGCAGTGGTGGTAGGCCATCAGAAATACTAACTGCCAACATTTCTAACATTTCTTTCTTCACTTTGCATACATTAAAATAATTAATAATCAGAGTATGTTACATTTTGTATGTAAATTAGTTTTATCATATTAGATACATGTTGATTCTAAACCTAAACCTTTTTTTTTTTTTAAACTTTTTTTTTTTTTTAACAGATTAGCACAGAAAAGAAGATTAAAAAAATGACATTCAAACACTTCTCAAAAAAGAATGAATTTTGCCAATTTTAAGTTATTTTATTCAGTATTCTTAACTCATTTACTGCCATTGACGGAAAAAGACGTCAAATGATGCATTTTTTTCTGGTCTGGCAATGAATATGTAAAAAAAAAAGAAAAGGAATAAAGAAAACTCAGCCTTTTAGCATTGACTAACTCATTTTATCAAATGCACAGATGCGAAGAGTGATGCAATCCATTTGTGCAGTGGCGTAGTTAGGACTATTTTGGTGTCAGACAGAAGCCCCCTGAAATATTGTTAAGCTACATTATTTTTTTTAAACATGGTAAAAATCAATGAAGAAATTATAAATTGTTGATATAATGTATAGCAGGGGTGTCCAAACTTTTTCCTCTTAAGGCCACATACAGAAAAATAGAAAGCTGCAAGGGCCACTTTGATTTTTTTTTTTTTTAGTTATTTATTAACACATTCATTGCCAGACCAGAAAAAAAAATGCATCATTTGACATCTTTTTCCGTCAATGGCAGTGAATGAGTTAATAGGGATGGGCGAGTACCGATACCGGGTACAGTATCGGTATCGGGCCGATACCAGCCTTTTTTCAAGCACTTGTGACCCCGACGAGTACAAGCGACTAATGCTGGAGGGGGAGGGGGTGGGGATGGGACGTTGAGTGAGTCCTCCTCGCCTGTAGGTGGCGCTACCCTGAAAAAAATCAAGCCGAGATACACTACTTTGTATTCTTATTATGAATCAGTATACCATCCACATTATTTTGAAGTGTTTATATTAAGGCAACCGACTGTATATAAGTGCTTCACTATGTTATATTTTGCAAGCTGGCCCTCACCATTTGAAATGGAACCTCACAGTGAACAAATGTGACTGATTCATCTCGCCTGTCATGTCCGCTGCCTCTTGATCATACGTAGCAAGTGATAATCGGTCAATGCAAAGCACACCTTTCAGAGCTAAAAAAAGCTTCCCATGTTACAACCGTGGAAACGATTGCGTGCCAAAACTACAAATACGATTGCGGTCCGAACATTCGCGGGTTGCTGAGAGAATCCGAGGAGCGGGCAGAAATGTTTCTGTGCGTACTGATTACCTGCAGCACCGTCTCCCCGGGTTGCATGTCGGTGAATAAGTCCACGCTGTAGGACACCTGAGCAAACGTGGGCGTGTTGTCATTGGCGTCGATGACTAAGATGTTGACGGTGACGGGGCCGCTCCGTTGGACGCCGTCCGACGCCACCATCTGTGCGGACGACACGTATTGCGCAGTGTCGATTTGTTGTAAACTTGCGAGACAGAGAACCACAAGTTTGACGAGAGCATCGCAAACACTAGAAATTTGAAAGAAAACGATCAACATTCGTACTTTCCTCTTTAACTCATTTGCTCCCAATAACGTATAAATACGTTTTTTAATGTTTTAAGTATCCCAAAGACGTATTTATACGTTTGTGTGTGTGTGTGTGTGTGTGTGTGTTTTATGCTAGAGCATACAGAAGGCTTTGATGCAGCCTCTCAACTGCAAAGAACGGTTGCAGAAATGGTAGTTATTACACAAACGGCCAGCAGGTGGCAGCAGAGGAAAGGTGATCAACAATGAGAAACAATGAGAATGCATCGAGAATCACGAGACGCCAAGCCCCCTTTTGGGCTGTGGAGATGCACAGAGGAACCGAGGTAATAGTCCGACAAACACACACTTCTCTGTTTGTCTTAAATAGATTAGCGGATTAGCTGTGGCTAGACGTGGGTAACAGCACTGATATGGAATTATCTGATTGGCTGTTGACCAAGTCAAGAGATTAAAGATTCTTGACATCACATAGCTCCTGACATCACATAGCGTTTTTTTCCAGGTGAAACCAGATGATGGTTACATCAGTTCAAAACACTTGACCTCACGGTCATGGTCATGACCCAAACTTAACCCTGGCATGACCCAGTCATGACAGTATAGTTCTCAAAAAGTTTCAAAATGGTATTTGCATTGATTGTAGAAGCAGTTTTATCAGAACTATCCAACGGGCAAACAAATTTATTTCCACTATAAACGAACGTCTTGTCAAGCTCGCTCTGTGTAATTTATTCTTCTCGTTAATCAGATTGGCCCCTATGTGACCCCCGAGTAATAGTAACATGATCAACATATTTCAAGATGCATGCATGCTCTTTTCCCATCTGCCCTTTGCCAGACGGATACTGTATGTGCAATAAAACAAGTGAGTGAGGTTTTATTGCCACACGCCTCGCATATTTGCGTTTTGACACAAGGTTAATCCGTCAGGAGAAGGATGTGTTTATTAAATCCAAAACTTTACAAGCAGCGTGTAGGAGCGATATTAAGGGTGCTTGTATAAAGCTTCACCTGCAGGACAACTTGTAAATGGAGCAAAAAGGTTTTTTTTGTTGTGTTTTATTCCCCACCGCCCCCCCCCCCCCCCCCATTGACAATATATGCGGATCATCAAGATTTGGCAGAGATTAGAAAAATGTGGCGAGCGGGGCGATAAAATAAAATGAGAGAATCAATTCTTTTCAAACCATTCAATACCCGATTTTACCTTTTGCTGATTAAGCAGCACTTCATATTAACAGACCCATTGCACCAAGTGCCAGTCTCTCTCTCTCATTTAAAGCCTAGTAAAAACTCCTAATCGGCTTCTTTTTAACTGAAAAAGTGAACTTGGCACCGTAACTTTTTAGGGGCCAAGTAGATGAAAATGATGGCAGCCGCCCGCTGGCTAGCTGCTATTGCGGCATGTTGAAATGAGTGTGTGCCTTAAAGGGTGCCCATTATGGAACATTTTTATTAGTATTTTTTTTCAAAACAAACGTGTAGAATGTCGCATCGTCCAATCAACTCAAATTATTGCACAGAACTTCCCGCCTTTTCCCGACGAAATTACTGTGGAGAGGTAACAGATGGACATGGCTATTGCCAGGTTAGTGCGGGGTCTGACAGAGATACATGTATATATATTTTAAGATTAGAAAAATCCTTATGTGTGTACCTGGCTTTATCCTAGTTTTTTGCCGAAGATTATTAAACGTGAAATCGCCTGTAATCCTGCTTTTTACACCTACAGAACGTGACGGGTCATTTTATTCTGAACATGTTCCGACATATTGGTGTACGTATATTGTGAGATTATAATTTAAGTTTATTTTTTTTTTGGGGGGGGGGGAAATGGTTTGTTTATTGTAAACACAGAGGGACTTTAAATGTGTTTGTATTATTTTAATTGTACTCTACGTTTCAACACTTAGAAAAAAAAATAATTTCTGTAAATGCTACTTGAAAAAAAATGCCTAAGGAGTATTTAAATAGGGTATTTCTATATTGCAGACCTCACTTATTGCGGGCCTGGTCTGGAACAAAACCCCACAATGGAAATGGGTGACAGCAGTCCTGGAACTTTCCTGACACACCTTGTACATTGACGAGAAGATACAGTGTTATTAAATAACTAACAAAGGCCTCATTGTGCGAGAGGCGTCTGCACCCAGACTTTGCGTCTGCTCTAACCTTCGACTCGGACAAACAAACAAGAGGAGCCGCGGGCCAAAGGTGAGCGGTAATTAACTGCTCCAAATCGGAAAAGGAGCGTACCGTGAAGGTGTAGGTCATCTGCTTCTCCCGGTCCACGGGTTTCAGCAGCCTCAGGTAGCGGATTATGCCGGTGGAGGTCAGGCCGAAGATGGCCGCGTAGTCGTCCTGGGTTATCTTCAACATGGGGTCTTTCGTCTTGCGGCAGCGGAGATATGAAATACAGCGAGAAACGCGTTACCATGACGACGTGGTACGCTTCATCCAAGGCTGAGGAAAGTAAATGTCTGATCCTTATATAGCGAGGATCAATGTGTTTTTAACGTGACAATATCAATACATGAATGATTTCTACTCGACAAGCCGCCTCCAGTCTCCGTTTTCCACAAAGAAAAGTAAGACGCACGCCGCTGATGAACAATAGCTTTCGTGCAAGCGGACAACTTATTTGTCTGCGCGTGTCCGCCGCGGTCGTTGGCGCATTCGATTAGCGTCTGCCAGTCTGGCTTGGTAAACATCACAACAGAGAGGGTTATCGATTACGTTCCGCGTGTCTACCCTTCACATTTTCTCCTGAAATGCATGAGGAAAAAAATTAAAAAGATGTTTTGAAACGTGAACCGAGGAAGCTGAATTCCTCTTTGAGGGAAGATGTATAGAAATGTATAGTCGTAACATCTCACAAGCACACCATTATGTTAAAGGCATGCCAGAAGTCCCCTTCAAGCAATACAACACACAGCGGGATTCTAAACGCAAGCAACGTGTATAGCAACACAGGAAAACACTTCAATAAAACACACGCAAGTCAATAAAATATTGACATTTTCCATCAATACTATCTCTACTCACTCGTCATAAAGTACACCTTCACAATATAATGACAGCTGTGTCCTAATGCTGTCTTTACAAAAGGTAATAATGCTTAGTTTACAGAAATATTTAATAATATGTCACATCCAACAACCTTCAGCACACCTACGGCCACTCTATCACTTGAGCTATGCCATGCCTACTCTTGGATAACATTACGAGTGTGTCCAAAAGTAGACCCAAAATGGTCAGAGGTAGGATTCCACCTGACACCAGCGATATACCGTATTTTCCGCACTATAAGACGCACTTAAAAGCCTTCAATTTTTTCAAAAGCTGACCATGCGTATATGGATTACTATTCAGCCGCAACAGGTCTCGCTGTCAAGACGCTATCGGTGACCCTGCACGATCGGTGACGCGCATGCTCAGAAGATCCCGCCATCTTGGATCGCTAGCTAATACTAATACTTAACCTCAGAGAAAATAATAAAACAGCTGTTTATTCATTTTGGGACTGAATGGAGTTGTCAGAAAGCTGGTTTGTAATCTATTAATAAAGTTTGACTGACCTATCTGACTGTTTTGTTGAAATTCCCTTTAGTGCAGCACCATCTAATGGATGCATAACGTAACTCCAGCCTCTACTGTAGCACCTTATATATGGAAAAAGTTTCAAAATATTCATTGAAGGTGCACCTTATAATGCCTTATAGTGCGGAAAATACAGGACTGACACACAATAGGCCCGGCATGGCTTAACGGGTTGATTGATCATATCCCAACCTGAAGGTTTCTGTGACTGTTCCTCAACCCTTGAGTGATTTTTTTTTTTTTTGAATATTTTACTCTCTTCCAAGTATAAAGTTTACTCTAGTTTAGACTGGGACATAATATAGTCTCTTTCGAGCACTCTAGGAAATGTATTATGTAATAGAAGCAGAGGTAGTAGAGGCAGTAATAGCAATACTAGAAGCAGTATTAGAAGTTGTCATTATTGCAATAGAAATAGTAAAGAACAATAGCAGTGGTGCTAATATTTGTAGGAGTAGTAGTCGTAAAAGAAAATAGTAATAGAAGTTGCTGTAATAGTAACAATTATAATAACTCATTCACTCCCAGCCATTTTCATGTTCTATTGCTATCAAAACATGGAACCTACCAAAAGAAAAATGTGTCTCTTCTTTCATCAGGAAAAAAAAAAAAAAAGTACGGTATATTTTTTGTATCTGTTTTTATGTTTTGTAGCAATTAGCATTAGAATTAGCTAAGTTTCATCATTATTCACAAACCTGTTGAAAATACTGGGGAAAAGAGCTTGTTGCAACATGGACCTGGTTGATCTCTTATACTTTGCTGCCACCTGCTGGCCGTTTTTTTTTTTTTTTTTTGTAATAAGTACCATCGCTTTAAGCAACCGCTTCAGGTCAGAAACTGCATCAAAGCCTTCATACAAAAACTCTAGCATACAAAAACCTAAAAAATGTATAAATACGTTTTTGGGAGTGAATGAGTTAATATTAATAGTAGTAGTCCTTATAGCAGTACTAGGAGTAGCAGTAGCAGCAATAGTCGTAGGGGTAGTACTAGTATTAGTGATGAAAGTGGCTGTAGTAGTAGTAGCAGTAGTACCGCTAGCATGTGACTCAAAACTTCTCATTATTCTGTCATTAGCTTGTGCAGGTGTACCATTTGAGCATCTCCATCATCTTAATGGTCTCCAGTAGTCATAAGTGTTTCCCCATGCACAGGCTGGAGGGATGTCCTGAGTGGGACTTGCAGATCCAACCGCCAATCGTGGCTTCATTAGCCAGCAAATGAATCGCAACCTATTTACAATCTGCGCTAAATTTGCACGTATTAATCAGATCAATGCCGACGTGGTATACATTCCGCAGCGAGCTCAAGCAAATTGAACTCAAATGCAGATTTTAATACTGCATCATTAGGAGGTATGCCGGCATGAATGAAGAAGCAATTATACATACATACAGGGCAGTACATTGTAATTGTGAATTAAAAAGAGTCGTCACAATAAGCTCAAAACTCAGGACATCCCCATGATATGATTACTTCTGTATGTTTGTGTGTGCGTCACAGCTTCAAAAGCATCCCTTTTACCTACAGGTGTATCGCCAGGAGCCAGCTACAATGATCACAAACACGGGAAATGACTCAGAAATGGAGGATAAATATGGACCATTATTCTCCGACGTGTTATGAAAGGACAATGGCGATGGATTGATTGATGCCGCGCGCCGTCCCTCGTACCTCCTCTACGTCGTTATCCAGCGCCACGATCCCGAGCGGCGCGGTGAGGTTGGCCCCGGCCGAGATGGTGGTGCCCACCGGGGACGACTCGCTCACGTAGCCCTGGTAGGAGACAAACTGGAAATACGGCGCCTGGTTGTTCTCGTCCAGGATTTCCACAACCAGGTCGGCGTAGGCTGGCAGCGGGTGGCCGTTGTCCTGCTCGGCCTGAGAAGACAACGTAAATACGATACAGTGGTGCCTCGAGTTAAATCATCTAACTTAAATTCACTGCGAAAAAAAATGTTAGTACGAAGGAACTGTTTCGAAGTTAGCGGAGGAGCTTCATTTACATAGGGCAAAGCCCTGTCTGAAAGAAAAGTAGTGCTTTGGTGTCATCTAGTTGCATTTTAGTGCAAAAGAACTATGTAAAAGTGATGGGAGGAGCTTGATTTACACAGGCCATAGCCATGTCTAACCGAAACGTAGTGCTTTGGCACCATCGAGCGGCATATTTGGTACAAAGGAACTATGCAGAAAATACTGGAGTAGCTCCATTTACACAGGCAATAATCATGTCGAAAGGAAAGTAGTGCTATGGCGCCATCTCGTAGTATTTTGCCGCCAAAGAGCTACGTTAAATAGAGGGGAAGAGCTTTATTTACAAAGACCATATCTAAAAGAAATGTAGTGGGTCAGCAAGTGGCATCTTGGTGTAAATGAACTATGTTGAAGTTACTGCAGGAGCTTCATTTATATAGGGCAAAGCCCTGTCTGAAAGAAAAGTAGTGCTTTGGTGTCATCTAGTTGCATTTTAGTGCAAAAGAAATATGTAAAAGTGATGGGAGGAGCTTGATTTACACAGGCCATAGCCATGTCTAACCGAAACGTAGTGCTTGGGCACCATCAAGTGGCATATTTGGTACAAATGAAAGATGCAGAAGATACTGGAGTAGCTCCATTTACACAGCCAATAATCATGTCTAAAAGAAAGTAGTGCTATGGCGCCATCTAGTAGTATCTTGGCGCCAAGGAGCTACGTAAAATAGAGGGGAAGAGCTTTATTTACAAAGACCATATCTAAAAGAAATGTAGTGGTTTTTGGTGCAAATGAACTATGTTGAAGTTACTGGAAGATCTTCATTCACACAGGCCATAACCCTGTCTAAATAAAAGTAGTGCTTAGGCACCATTTAAAAGTGTTTTAATATGTTTAAATGTATATCAAGTGAATGTTTTTTTTGTGTTTGTTTTTTAATATAGTCTCTTTATATCACTTTTTTTTATGTGGGTATTGAATATAAGACAGCAAGCTCTGTTTTAAATGTATTCACGCCCACTGGTAGTTTGACTGATGTTGCCAAATGCAGGCGGGAACGGCGCGCGATCGTTCCTCGGGATGTCATTTAATTACTCGAAAAAGTTGAGCAAATTTAATCAGCGGCAAATTGAGAATCAGGCCTTAATAATTAGAACGGGCGCCATCGTTTATGCAAGCGGCGCTGTAATTAGAGGAGTGGACTCTGCAAAAAGGCGACGAGTTCTCCATGCGTAGGGCAACAAGCTGAGTTGTAAAAGTAAACAAGTGCATCAGTCAGCGCACGCACATCGCTCACAATCAATGGAACCGCGGCGGATTGTCTTTGATGAGTCTGGAAGGGCCGCGAGAAACTTCGGAATTCGATTTGCAAATGTTACTTTGCATTTCGTCGATCCATTTCGGCAACATGAGGCATGCAAAACGCGACCCGTGATGCTCCACTCAATCAATTTTGAGAATCCATTCATCCATTTTGAAAGAGCACCAGTTTCCTGTCCCTGCTGACTTGTGGGTGAGATTCGAGGTACACCACAAGCAACCATTCATACTAACATTCACACCTATGGTCAATTTAGAATCTTCCATGAACATAACTGTTTGATATGAAGGTAGAAGAAATGTAATACAATGGGTTGATTATACAACCCAACGGACCCCAGATTCAACGGACAGAATATACTGCATAATCCACTCAAATAGTCACGTGTTTCCATTTTGTGCTGCTCTCGTCACAGATAAACTGACTTATAGTAGACTAGAGCAGCATAAAAAAGCGCCTCAATGTAGCAGCCATGTTGGAAGGGGCGACATTCCCATCAAAAGCAACTGATAGCTGTATAAACGTGGCGGCCATGTTGGCAAGGGCAACTGCCCCATCAAAGTGAATGGAAATAAAAGGCATTAAGTTAGCATCGCCATAAGCATTTCATATCTACTTATTTATAAGGTAACAACTTTTCAAACAATTTCACCCTTTTTTTTTTATTTACAATCATTTGACAGTATTGGGTATTCTGACACCATGAAAAAAAAGTACTCAAAATAATGGACAATCAGCTCTAACAGATCTGTTGTTTCTCTTCATTTGTACGTTTCTCTTGAAAACAGAATGGAAATATTTATGGAAGATGATCAGTTTTGAGAAAACCGTGGTTAAGTGAATCATCCTGCAGTTCGGTCAAGTACAACCCCCAACTGTACAAGGTCCTTGGTTTGTGACGTAGTTCTATTCCTAGTTGTGCACAATTTGGATCCGGGCATAGTCTAGTAGTGAAGTAAAAATTTGAGTAAAAAATTGTATGAAAAACACCTCTAATCCATAAATAAAGAACCAAATGAAATTGGAATTTAATATTCAATGGCAGACCCCCATTTTGTTGACGGCTAACAGGAAACGTCGAAAAATCGATGTACCATATTTTCCGCACTATAAGGCGCGCCACATTATAAGGCGCACCTTCAATGTATGACATATTTTCAAACTTTTTCCATATATAAGGTGCTACAGTAGAGACTGGGGTTACGTTATGCATCCATTAGATGGTGCTGCGCTAAAGGGAATGTCAACAAAACAGTCAGATAGGTCAGTCATACTCTATTAATAGATTACAGACCAGCTTTCTGACAACTCCATTCACTCCCAAAATGAATAAACAGCTGTTTTATTATTTCCCCTTGAGCTAAAGTATTAGTATTAGCTAGCGATCAAAGATGGCGGGATCTTCCGCGCATGCGTGTCACCGATCGTGCAGGGTCACCGATAGCGTCTTGACAGCGAGACCTGGTGCGGCTCAATATTGATCCACATATAAGGCGCGCTGGATTATAAGGCGCATGGTCAGCTTTTGAAAAAATTGAAGGCTTTTAGGTGCGCCTTATAGTGCGGAAAATACGGTACTAGGCATTGCCGGAAGTCAATGTCGACGTAATCTTCAATCCGTCAATAACGGAGTGCCCATTTTGCTGAGGAATGACGGACTTGACGATTACAATGCTCAAAACTCACTGTTAATATTATTCTTACACTACAAACGCAGAGTATCAGACTATCGTACATCAGGATCAAAATGAAGCATTACATCATTTCCCTTCTATTTGCGGCGTGATCAATTTTTATAACGTGGCGCATTACCGCACATCAACGTGCGTGTAATCCTATCCGATAAGTGTCCCCAAAATGTGAGTTGAGAGCAGCCCAACCGGCTCAAACTGAAGCAAAGCGTCGTGGTTCTGCTCTATCCTATAAGCGCCCGCCATGCCGCCCACACCGAGGAAACATTACGGCTTCAAAAAAAAAAAAAAAAAAAAAAAAAAAAACACGGATGAGAGACTGTGGGTGGGGGTGAGTGAGGCAACATCAGTTTATGCCATGACCCGAGACAAATTCTGCACTTGGGCTCGATTTTGACGAGCAATTTTGACAAAGTGCGAGTGTTGCCCAGGCTATCGTCATTGGTGCTAATTGTTGAAATGCGTGCGCGTGATGATTCCATATTGACGGTTATTCCGCCGGCAAGATGACATTATGACCTGGTTTCATTGCCACCGCAATGTCACACATCTGCCTACACCCACACTCTCTTTACCCGAAGATGCAAAGTGCTCTTTGGAACAAAAAAAAAAAAAAAAACACCCAGGGGAAAATGGCTGTCATTGACAGATAAAGTGTGCGCACCATCTCAAAATTATAGCGCATTTGAGCCTGGTAAAAGACAGACAGACAGGCGGTTGCAGAGTTGCAGTGCTCCCTTGAGAGTTTACTCTTCAGCCAGGTCGCCGGTTCTGGGAAGCGGCGCTAAATGACCTCCGCTCCCTCGCTACCAACCGGGAGATTCACTGCTTATCGCTTTTCTCGCGCGTCTCCCAATCCCATCGTCCCTTAAAATGTCACAGTGGATCGTTTTGTTTTCCTCTCCCGGTGTATGATAAAGACCACTTCTCTCCCCGTACAGCTCCATTTGCTCCCGTTTCAGAGGTACAGTGCAGTAAGTTGCGTTTGATGCGCAGCATTCTCCAGACACCGAAGTCTAATTTTCACTTCGGGTCCTCAGTGCCCGTTCTCAATTGTACTCCCCCATCCCCATCTCTGTCAATCAAAACTCCGCACGCATCTCCAGTGTTCCTGCTTCCCATTTTGGCTCGTCTTCCTCTTATCCCATCCTTCAGAGTAAACAGGGAGTTAAACACGGCGCTCAGAGGCGTCTACAGGTTGATGAACTTTTCGGGAGGGAGGCACGGTTCCATCGGTTCAAATTAGGATTCATGCGAGAGAAGTTCATTTTTTCCCCTCATGAATCGTCACATCTACTTAGGCTCGATCACCAAAGCGGCTCTAGATAAGGTGAGACAGCCTTCAGCGATTGAGGCTATCTGTGTGGAACAGGTGGACGAGCCAACTCAAAGGAAACTAAATTGAAAAAAATAAATAAATCGTATGAACTTCCTAGATTAGAGTCAAGATGGTCTGACCAAGACCCTAACCTGAGGTTACAAACTAGACCAGAACTACAAAAAAAAAAAAAAGAGACTGTAATATGAAATTGTTTAGTTTAGTTTATTCATTTTTTCCTTTCGGACACATTACAGCTTACATCAATCACATCACATCATTTGCAACATTGACATCCGAAAGAAGGGCTGACGGGTAGAAGCGAAGGCTTATTCGAAACCCGTCCCCATCGACCCATTACTATAACCCCGGGTTTTCACCGGATGCGGTTGCGGTGCGGTTGCGGTACGGTTGCGGTGCGGTGCGTCTTGACTGCGTGCTCCGGACGGGTCAATTTTTTTGTCAATCCGCACAGCTGCGGTCCGGCAGCTCCGTCGCCGCCCACTTCCCAACGTGTCTCGCGGGACCGCGCGCGCGCGATCATGTGGCATTTCACAACGACAAACATACAGAATGTCTGTGCTCAACAGAGAAGCTGAAAGAGAGGTGGACTTCTTTTGATTTAACCTTTTCTTCTTCTTCTGCTATGAGATTCCATGCAGCATCCTTTTTTTGGTTGTCCTTGTAAAGTATATTAATAATAACGAGAGTCGGGTCAGTGCGGGTCCACTCTTTATTTCTGTCTTCCGCGTCCGGCTGCCGCTCAGTACGGCAAGCGAGACGGGCACAACAAGCAATCGCGAACATCAAACTCACAATACATTACAGTCCTTATAAAAAGGATGTGCCGTGTCATATATTATTTTGTGGTTTTCCACCTCCAATATAAACCTCTCCTCGTCCATGTTCGCTGGTGTCTAAACCGTGAATGAGCACATGGCCCGGCGACGCCCACGTCACGTTTTGCTGAAAAACTTGCGAAATAGGAGCTGGCGAGTGTTTTATTCTGAAAGGTAACCGGAAATTTATTTTGAAACTGCCTCGGTCTTCCTGTCCCGCTCGATGCGTTTTGTGCTAGCTTGCCATTTGCTGGAGGCCTACCGCTGCGGCGTCCGGCAAAAATAGAAAATAGGTCTATCCTTGCGGAAGGCTTGCGGCACGCCGCAGGCCTTCCGCAGTCGACACGCAACGCACCCGCAAGCGGTGTAAACTGCACCATTCGAATGAATGGAATCTAATTGCTTGCGTCGCCGGACCGCACTGCAACCGCACCGCAACCGCACCGCAACCGCACCGCAACCTCATCCGGTGAAAACCCGGGGTAACGCATCAATCATATACATTATTTAGAATAGTCATTAATTTTTAGCGTTATCCATCCCATACTATCCCAGACACTGCTCGCTCAGTTCATCTTGAATGTCCGTGTGTAGATTGTGGCTAGTCCCAGTCATTTGGAACTGGTGAGTCGGTCCCCAGACTCCACCAGCAGGCCCACCCCGCCAGGCGAGCAGCCAAGGCAAGCGCAATTCTTCTCTTTCACCAGTAGGGTCTTCGCTGACCTCGGATCAGCTTTCACACATGTTGTGCTTTCCAGAAGAGTAGATGGGCTTGCATTCTGCCCATTGCGATTCAAGCAATTTCAGCCTCGATTCTGTTCAGCTAGCACCACTGGTTGCTAGCACGTTGTCGATCCGATGACTCCTGTGCGCTGCCCAGCCGAGCTCACCCAGCAGAGCGGCCCACGCCAGCCGCATTCCAGGAACCAGACCACCAACCACCAAATCGATCCACACATAGGATACATACGACTCTATATATGGGATGGGCAATCTCAGTCCTCGAGGGCCGCAGCCCTGCAGGTTTTGGATGTTGCCCTTGTCCAACGCATCTGATATATGATCCGCTCATCAGCAAGCTCTGCATTAGACTGATAACGATCCCATTGATTGGAAACAGCTTGTGTTGGAAGAGGGAAACCTGCAAAACCTGAAGGGCTGCGGCCCTCGAGGACCGAGATTGCCCATCACTGGTAGTAACTACTCCAACACCAGAATTCAAACTGGACCAGTCCCATTATAATCACGTAGCATATAACCTGCATGAGCACCGGCACATGCACGAACACTTACAGATATCAAATTGAACAGGACAAAATTAAAACATAACAAACGTGACAAGCACTAGAATAACTTTAACCCTCATCCCAGAAAATACACAAACTCGGGTTCAAACTGGACCAGCACCACAACAACACCAACACCAAAATTAAACCTGGACAAAGACCAATATACGTAAACACACATTAGGATAGAAACTGGACTAGAACCAAGATGAACAAAACTTTACACTGGGATACAAACTGGATTACCACCAAAATCATCACTAACCCGGATACAAACTGGACTATCACTTCCACTGGGATAGAAATTTGACAAGGACCAGGGGGTGGGGTTTAACCAACACAAGCACCAGAATATGCACTTACCCTAACAGTAGGATAGAAACTGGATCAGAACCAGATTAACTCATTCACTCCCAGCCATTTTCACAGAAACAATCCCTGTTTTACTGGATTTTGAATGATTTTGCAAGGCCCACAGAATATTGTGTTCTCTTGCTATAAAAACATGGAATCTATTAAAACAAAGATTAAAGTCTCTTCTTTCATCAGAAAAAAAAGTATGTTTCTATCTGTTTCCGTTTTGCAGCAATTAGCATTAGAAGAGAGCTAAGTTTCATCAGTTTTCACAAATCTATTTAAAATTGGAAGTAATTGAGCTTTTTTTTCTAGATGACCCTGGTTGATCGCCTTCTCTCTGCTGCCACCTGCTGGCCGTTTGTGTAATAACTACCATTTCTGCAACCGTTCTTTGCAGTTGAGAGGCTGCATCAAAGCCTTCTGTATGCTCTAGCATAAAAAAATAAAAATTAAAATTAAAAAACCGTATAAATACGTCTTTGGGACACTTAGAACATTAAAAAAACAAACAAACATATTTATACGTTATTGGGAGCAAATTAGTTCAACACTAACCCAGTACCAGAATAAAAACTAACCCTAACCCTAGGACAGAAACTGGGTCAGAACCACTAACACTGGGAAACAAACCGAACAACACAACGATATCGCATGTACAGCAGGGGTCTCAAACTCAATTTATGCGGGGCCCGTTGGCGGTAGAGTCTGGGTATGTCTGGGCCGCATCAAGTACGGTATTCCACAAAAAAAGGGGTTTAAGTATTTAAAAAACAAAAAAAAACAAATCTTCTCAATGTTTATTATCAACAGTTCAGAACATTAACAGAATGTGTGCAAGATTGGTGACCCGGTGTCACAAAATAAAAAATAAATAAAAAAAGATTAAAAAAAAGAAAAAAGAAACGGCCAGGGTAACAAAGGCCAAAAAGTAATACTTAAAAAAAAAAAAAAAAAAAAAATCTGAAAAGACCCCTGATGTAGCCATTACAGCCCAAAACAGCAGGGCTTGTTTTTGATATTTCCAATCAAAGGCCGACACGGTCAGCCTCGCTAGCAGCCGTGGAAATTCGACTAAAACTAAAAGTTGCGCGGGCTCGACTGATGCAACATTAATGAGCACATTAAAATTCATCCTTTACCTTAATAACAAGCGTGAACCTTTGATACAAGTCCCTGCTGATGGGCTGTAGGACGCGCAGCTCCGCCGTGGTTTTGTTCAGCAAGAAGTACTGAGGATATGTGACCGGATGGCCTGCGATGAAGAATAAAAAGAAGAAAAAAAAAAACACTCTTTACGGCAGGCACGGCCAAGAGCAGCAAGAGTGATCATTCAAAAGTCAAAGCATGTCGTCGCAGCAGAGGTGAGGAAGATTAAATGAGTAAAAATCAATGGCGACGGGACGTGATGGACTTACCAACCAGGATGAAGTAAAGCACGCCAGGCCGGTCGGATGGCGGTTGTATGTTTCTGTCCATGTCCACCGCCCGGATTGGAGGGGTCACATTGAGGGGGTTCAATTTGCTCTGCAGGGGACAGAAAAGTCAGATTGTGCAGGTCAAACATTACTATGTAGAGCAAGATGGTGGGCAAAACCTCAGAGGAACTGATATAAAAAAAATCTCAACGCCCGTTTGATTGCGAGTTAAGCTGCTGCCGATGACATTTTGTGTCACACGACGCTCAGTAACTTCTCAATGGCAAAGTTGATCAATTGTTAGATGTGGCCTTGGAATCCACGTCAGAGAGCAGCAAATTGTGCAACAAATACTGAAACACTGAACAGTTTCTTATTGGGTTTTTTTATTATTGTTTTTTATTGTTTTTGATTGTGTGTATTTTTGTTATTTGTTTGTATTGGACTCAGAGTCTGGAATAAAGTTGAATTGAATTGAATTGAATTAGAGTTTGCATGACCAAAAATGCCAAAAATAAATAAATACATAAATAAATAAAGTGAAAATAAAAACAGATATAAAAAAATATAATACATAAAAACACCAATATATAAATAAATACAAAAAAAATAAATTCCAAAAATTAAAATAAATGTGGAAATAAATATATAAATAGAATTAAACACCAATCTATAAATAAAAATGCTCTCATATTTATTTAATGCTGCAGACGCTGTCAGCATGAAATGAGTCATGAAATGTTATTCAAATGAGGGGGCGGTCCTAAGTGTGCCTTGGGTTGGACTTACAGATTTATTTATTTATTTATTTATTTTTTGTTCTTTTATTTCCATTTAAAAAAAATTTTTTTTTGTATTTTGAAGATTTCCTATATCCATTTTTATTTTCACTTTGATTCATTTATTTATGTATTTTTTTTATTTTGGCATTTTTGGACCTGCACTCAAAAGTTCATAGAAGGTCAAATTCATCCTGTAATATGACCTGAAAGCTCTATATGATGAACTTTTTTTGTGAGCGTGTACGTAGTTAAGAAATTGGAGTATTTACGTATCACTGAGTGCAGTAAAACTCAAACTTACTACTAACCAAGAATATTTACTTTTCACATTGGTTTGCTCATTGCATCATGCACTTCGTATGACCCTCGAACTGAAATGGCCCCTGATGAAAAAAAAGGTTCTCCGCCATTGATGTCGTTTCCAAAAATAACTGTGTGCATCAAAATGCGGAGAAACGAGCTCTCGCCGCGCAAAATCTGCCCTCCAAAAAAAGCAAGACCGTGTCTGTTGTTCTGTATGATAATGCCGCTTGATTATTTATTCCACTCATGTTTTTTTTTTTTTTTTGAGGTTTCTGTATCAGATTTGAGCTCCTTTGAAAGGAAAGTCAACAAAGAAAGTCTCCTCGTTTAAAACGGAATAAGCCCGAAGCTCCGCCCGCTGATATTCTTCTCATAATAATGTTATCCCGCTTCCGTCTGCAGCGGGAAAGGATTACGCTCGTGCCTCCGGTCGCCAACACCGCAAGCATATGTAGTTCATCTTCTTTTTTTTTTTCTGCACTTGTATTAAAAAATATGCTGCTAAAATCTTTTAAAAAAAAAATGATGTTACAACTCCAGTAGTGGGGCGCATCATATTGCAAGATTTGGTTTTGTCCATTATCGTGTAAATACAAGGATACTGATACCAATACTATTTTTAATGGATTAGTTGGTGGTTCAGGAAATGGATGGATGGATGATTTTTGAATATGCAGTACAAAAAAAAAAAAAAAAAAGTAAGAAATCACAAAATCAATTCAAATGTGATCAAACAGCAAAACACTGTACTGCTCGGTAGGAATTATTCGATCAAATTGTTTTAAATACACATATAGATTAGGGCTGGGTATCTATTCAGATTTCCAAAATCGATTCGATTCGATTCGTTATTTGAAGGAAAAACACTCCCGAAGTCGTTCCTGTTAGCATCTGCTAACTTCCTGTTAGCGCTAGGTTAGCGATGTTTTGAAAACGAACCGTGTTTTGTATTTAAATATACAGTGGATGTCATTCTTAAGGTTGTGTATTTAGTTTTACAGTTAACTCCAACTGTGGTGTCATTAAACAGCTTAAAGAACGCGAAGGGGACAACAGAATAACCAGATTAACATACGCTAGCACACACTTGCTAGCTGCTAATGCTCTCGCAAGCAAAATGGTGCATTCAGGGTACTATCACAGCGTCGAAAACTTTGCCTTTCTTCGATAACTTTTTAAAGGGAAAATAATCGTCTATTTAGCTCAATTGGCCGATTGTTTTGGCCGATGTTTGAAGGCCAATAATCGGTCAATTATAATCGGCGGCCGATTAATGACTATTATTAATTGGCACCTTAATTTATGGGGGAAAAACTGTATTAAAACTATCAATTCATGGTTTTATGAATTGATATTGGGCTATGAAAAGGAATATCAATTCGATATCGATACATCAATAATTTAGACCCAGCCCTAATATTATATATATATATATATATATATATATATATATATATATATATATATATATATGTTTAGTTTAAGTGTAATCAACTGGAAGTGGCATTAAACAATATATACATATATAAATCGACGGAAATATATAGTATATAAATAAATAATACATATATAAACATATTTAAATACACATATTTAAATATGTATCTACATATCTACCATTAATATATTCAATCAATTTAATTTTTTGCATGTTAAATGTATCGCTCTTCATCAAGTCCATAGACATCATAATTGCATATTCATCATACGGTTCATGTCAACAATATAGCAAACAGACGGCCAGAAAAATACAATATCTTGATTGGTTTATGTTCCAGTTGACCTACTTATTGATTATTCCAAATGTCAACTTATTTGTGTTCAGGGAAAGGAGAAAAAATTCTATTTACATGCATTGCCCGACTTCATACGGGAAATATCGACGTCCGCGTAAACGAAGCCGGTGTGCGATTTATAGAAACACTTAATGAACCGCCGCGGATGGAGCGTTCCAATTAGCACGCTTCACAATAACGGTGCTGCATATCGAGGTTAATGCATTTGCAACGGCGCAGTCAGGCACAATCTGACATCCTCGGCAACAATTAAGCAGCTTTACAACGCTAACATATAGCTAAAGGGGAATATGTTTAGCTTGTCATATTTTAAGAGCGGTGCTTTCTGTGCAGGTGAGTGGGGGGGGAGCGGTTGGCTTAGTCAGACACATGCCTCTCCACAAATGTCTGGCTGGGGGGAGAAAAAAAAAAAAAAAAAAAAATCACTCCCCCAGGGTGTATATTTATATCTCACAGCTCCGGGGTAATCCTCACAGCCCTCCCCTAAGAAGCCCTCTCGCTTTTACAATGTCTAGAGGTGTGCTAAATCCAATCCCCCCTAGCTCGGCACAATGATGATTAGCTTTAATACCCTCCTCCAGTGGTCATTATACACGGGACTCGGGAGCCCGGCATTATTTCACATCAACTTAATAACGGGCGTCGAGCCATTGTGATTAATTACAATGCAGTCATCAATTATGAGGAGACAAAGCTCCCGGTGGGGCGACACGCCGCCGCCATGTCGGGAAGAGAAAAGAAAAAAAATCGAAAAGCGCAACGCTGCTAATGTTCAGGTATTAGATTGGTCACGAGAAAGATGAACTCAAGTTTTGTTTTGTTTTTTTACATGTTGCCGTTTACCCAAATCTCTCACCTGATTCCACTATGGGTTTGCGTATTCCTATGGACAGTACTGTATACGTGAATATAAAAAGTCTACACACCCCTGTTTGAAGCCCATATTTTTGTAATGTAAAAAAAAAAAAAAAAGATACAAAATTAATCAATTTGAAACCTTTTACAATATTTGTACTATATAGCCTACTGTGTACAACTAAAAAAAAATAAAAAATAAAAATAAAAAATAAAAAAATAAAATAATAATAATAATAATAATAATAATAATAACAATAATATACCCTCATAACTGGAGTCGTGTGTAGGGCTGTGCAATTAATCAAAATTAAATTACTGTACAATTTCAGTTATTAAAAATTCCACAAATACAAAATCAGCAACATCGTAAACAAAAATAAAAGTATTACAATACTAATTTTTTGTTTTTTAAATGACTAATTTAATAAACCTTGTTTAGTCCAAATTATAGTGTTTCAAAGAAATTTATTTGTCCTAATATTTTTTATGTTTACACATTTTCTTGATTTATACCAAAAAAAAAACAGGACCCCCCCCCCCAAAAAAAAAAACAGATTTTCATAATCATGACTGCATTTATTACCAAATTAATCGCGATGAATATTTTCTTCATAATGGAGCAGCCCTACTTTTAAGTCCAGAATTAACCAATTACATTCAAACTTACTTAACCTGCCACTATTTAAAAAGTGCCTCTGATCACAGTTCAGTTGTTCTAGTAGGCTTTTCCTGACATTTTCGCTTCCTGTCCTTTCCTTTACTTAGAGTTACGCAATGAGTTACAAACTCGGGATGCTGCTGTGTTCTGAATGAACCAATTACATTACATTAAAATGTGCTTATCAGTAACCCCGAATAAAGTTTAGCTGTTCTAGTAGGCTTTTCCTGGCTACTTTTTTTGCTTGCACAATAATAATCTGTCTTAATAAAAAAATAAATAAAAAAAAACAGATACTGCAAGTGGAATTTGAAAAGGTGACTTGACGTGACTTGACTAGCCCAAAACAAACTGACTCGGGAGTGGCTTGAAGCTTACAACTTGAGACTCGATCCCATCTTGGCTTATGCGGAAAAGAAATAGTTCGTTCAGCACGACTGCTACATCAGTCATAATCGTCAGTAAAGGAAGTCGGTCACATGCGGCGGCGAGGCGGGAACAAGCCGGGAGACGGCGGGGGAGAAGCAAGGCCAACCTTTTCTACCAGTGAAGAATTAGCCTCCGCTTCTACGGCCGCCGGCTTGGCAGCCTGCAAAGCTTTTATGATGAATTATACAGTACATCACACACGATCGAGGCTCAGCTGAAGGGAAAAGTTCTGAATAAACAACTGTGGCTCGTCATGTTTTGGAGTCAAACAGAGGGGGGTAAACATACAAACGAGGAGAATGGTTTTGAGGACAGTCATTCAGTCCACTAAATCCAATCCGGATTATTCTAGTCTAGGCCAATCAATCTAATTCAACACAGGTCAATCTCATCAGGTCTCATTTAAATTCAACGTGACAGTTCCAAAACAAACTCGATTTTCCAATTTCTCTTCTCTCAAAATGATGTAAGCACGCACGTCACACACACACAAAAAAAATATATATATATATGTTGTGTCACTTTCGACAGTAAAACAGTAAAAGAAGGACACCCGTTACCATGACAACCAGGCTGAAGTGTTGCGACGAAGTGAGTGCTAATATGTCTGTTGCAAAGGAGGAGAACATATCCTGTAGTTAAGATGGGGAAATTTGGAAAATGCTACAAATTAGAAACATTCCATCGGAATGACTTGTAATCTAAAAAAAACCCCCAAAAAAACAAAACATTTTGCTTGGTCATAAGCAAGATATTAGACATCCACGAAAATAAAATAGTTAAAGACACTCGATCCCATCTTGGCTTATGCAGAAAAGAAATAGTTCGTTGACAACAGATTTATTATTTTTAAGTTGAACAAATAGAAATTTAAAATACTAATAATAAATACAGTATTTCTTACTCAGACCCTCAGTACTCACCGATACCGATACCAACTGCCAATACCAGTAGTACATTTTGACAAATAAAAAAAAATCACTAAAGATATTTTTAAACAAATATATTTCCTTTAATTTTGACAAAAAAAAAAAAAAAACAGCACAGTCACTCTTCAAATAGTCTTAACGCTCAAAATAAAACACAAAAATTGCTCTTTTAGTTTAAAAGAGTTCCAATTGAATACGAGTTCCAATGTGATTGGCCGACACAACCACATCACAGGGCGGCCATTTTGCCACTTGCTGTCCACTGAGGATGACATCACAATTGCTCAGGGTTCAGGCAACGACCAATCACAGCTCAGCTTCAGAAAACAGGTGCGCTGTGATTGGCTGTTCGCTGAGCCCTGAGCAACATTGATGTCTTCTTCAGTGGACAAAGTGGCAAATGTGAGATGGATAAAAACGGCTGGATTTTGCTTCATAACTTATATTACCTAAAATGTAATAATACTCCGAATGTCATTGTTAGACTGATGAGGTCACATATATTACTGTTAAGAAACGCTTAAAGTTGAGTTTCCATTTAAGGTGTGATTCAATAAACAAGCCATCAGGTAGCCATCCCTTCACATAACACAACTTTCAGTCTTTTTAACCCACTTTGTCGTCGTTCCATATTCTTTTCTCGCTGCTATGAATTCTGTGAGTGTCTCACTGTCATCCAACACAGCCCTCAGCTCTAATTGCTGGTCCAACACCCTGGAAAATTGCCCCGGGAATTACCATAGTGACGCCTTGCAACCACAGCGGCGTCCTCCCTCCCATACACAACAAGAAAGGCGATGATATTTCCCAAACACGGGTGCACACTAGGGGTGTGAATTGCCTCGTACCTGACGATTCGATTCGTATCACGATTCACAGGTCACGATTCGATTCGATACCGATTAATCCCGATACGAATTTATAAGTCGATTGTTGCGATTTTTTTCATTCAAATTTAGAAAATACTAATCAGTAAGCTTGTAGAGTGTAAGATTTATATGAAAATGTATTATTTATTTATCTGAAATTTCAGTCTTATAGGGGTTGTAATCTGTTTCATGTTTGAACAGCATTAAAATAAAATATTAAGGCTTAATGTTCCGTTCACATAACATTCTTCCATGCTCAAGGTGTGAATCCTAAAAAAAAAAAAAAAAAAAAAAAAAAAAAAAAAAATAAAAATCGATTATGCCGATTATTGAATCGATTCGAGAACCGCGCGATGTAGTATCGCGATATATCGCCGAATCGATTTTTTTTTAACACCCCTAGTGCACACCATAAAAAAAAAAATAAAAAAAAAAGGGTGTAATCCATTCAAACGACCTTGTGGCTTGGCGAGCGCCCGCCGCCTCTTACCGGTTCGGTGAATTCGGGGATGGCGGCGCGGTAGGTGAGGGGGTGGCAGTCGTTTGTGTTGTTGACCAAAAGGCAGGGCAGGAACATGGGTCCAAGGTCGTCACCGTCCAGGACGTCCACCGTCAGCGTGGTGGTGGCGGTGCGTCTGTTGGGAGGGTACGGCGCCCGGTCCTGCAAGCGGAACAATCGTTTTTCGGGTGTCAACCTTTAAACTCCGCGGAGAGGCGTTGATTTGTGAGCTGGCGGTGCACATACTTTAAATAGAATCGGTATAATAGATCATAACGCTTCTGTGTTGATAGCAAACAGACTAGACGATCATACCGTTGCATCACCAAAAGAACATTGGAATAACTACAAATGAAAACAGTAAGTAAAAATAACTTTTCAATTATGCTAATGATATTCAAGTCTTTTTTTTTACTGACTGTTACAAATACAATATCAAAAAGATTGTGTTTTTTGTTCTTGTTCACGTATAATCTCAGTCGTCCCGACGTTGGTAATACGTAAAAGGTTTTATTGAGCGACTTTTATTATTTGTCGAATTTTTTTTTTTCGTGTTTATTCTTGTTTTTTGAAAAACATTCAAATATGAGTTAGGCAACTATGTTATCAGGCAAACATCCGAAAAAATAATATGGACACATTAAAATATTAATGCATGAATGAAATATATATTGAAATTACATTAAACTTGTTGCAGCTATCCAAAAATTGCAATTGCCAAAAGTCACAATAAATAAATAAATAAATAAATATGACAAAATAATATCCAAAAATCACAATTGCCAAGTCACAATAAATAAATAAATATGACAAAATAATATCCAAAAATCGCAATTACCAAAAGTCACAATAAATAAATAAATAAATAAATAAATATGACAAAATAATATCCAAAAATTACAATTGCCAAAAGTCACAATAAATAAATAAATAAATACATAAATAAATAAATAAATATGACAAAATAATATCCAAAAATCGCAACTGCCAAAAGTCACAATAAATAAATAAATACATATAACAATAAAATAAAATCAATAAAAATAAAGTCAAGACTCTAAATGCTTTAATATTAATTAATTACTGCAAAAAAGTGCATACAAAATTAGAACAAGCCATTTTAAGTGCCCTTAAGCCTGTGTTGCACAGCGTGTGTGTGTATATATATATATATATATATATATATATATATATATATATATATATATATATATATATCACCCCTTTTAAAGTGCTTTTCACACTGCACTTAGCAATGCACCATCAACAAACCCATTAATTGTGCATTTGTGCATTTGCTATGAGGGCTCGAGGATGTAACGCTGTGTGGCGCCATCGAATTGAAAAATAATTTGAGCAGTGACGCAGTGATGTCAGAAAGCACAACCAACGGGATGTGATTTCTGAGTGCTAACAGATACAACAATAGGCCAACCAGTGGGAAAAGCCTCCCTGATGGGATGCTACAAACAATTCCAAATATGGGCAAACTGTGCTGCACCGCAGTATGCTCCGAGTAAGCTAAGTGCAGTGTGAAAAGGCCTAAGAGTGATAGAACTGTCGTATTCAATATAACAAGTGAGACTGCATTGCTCAACAACGTTGTTGCCCAAGTTGAAGTTTCTAACATTATTGTTTCAGATATTCACACTTGAATAAAATATGATTACATTTTTGTTTGTTTAGTCCCACTGCAACATTCCTAACCTAGAGTATAAGTGCTTGTTCCCAGAATGGCTCACCCTGCGAGAGCACTTGAAAAGGAAGTTCACAGAGTCCAAGTACAATTAAACTTTTGACACACAGCAAGAGGATTCTTGTAAATCGTACGCTTTCCTTCCATTTGGTTTTGTGGAGAGCCTCTCGGGAGCCCGTGCAGCTTTTTGAAAAGCTGAGTCATGTGATCATCCAGGCAGCAAGAAAGAAATAAGTTCAGCTGCACAATGACCATCAGCAACTGTAGCCTAAATCTTCTTTCCTGGTGTATTTAATCTCATAAGTTTACTTCTTAGGGTGACTTATCGGTATGTTATAATGAAATCAGACCCCCCCGGCTATCAAATGGAGCCCAGCCGGAGTAATTTATTTTACCGTCCGGTAGCCGAGGGCGAGCGTGTACAAATGCCATCATCAATGATTTTGGCTGCTTTAATAGCATCATTAGGATGACTTGTATTTACATGTTCGCCACAAAGATGGACATTACACCTCCTTAAAGTCGCACTTCAATCAACTCTGCCATGCAAAGTTGACCACAAACTGCCGCGGGAATGATGCAAATCGACTTATCGCAGTATGAGTCTTTAAATTGGCTGACAAGATGTCATTTCTGCTCATTTATGATAAAAAGAGTTTGCTTTTCATTAGTTCATATAGATTCACCAAACCTATGTAGATTGGAACATAAACATGCGTAGAAAAATTAGCATCCTGCTAATTAAGGGCTGATTTAAAGAGGTTTTGCATCGGTTGTCCTTATAAAATAATCCAAAAACAGACATTGTGCCCCCTAAAGGCATTTGAGGTTAGTGCAGGCATTAAACTGACATCATGCTCAATTAAGTCAAGTCAAGTCAAGTCAAGTCAAGTCTTAACTGTCATGCTACAAAACAGAGAATGAAAATTTGCTGTTTTATTTTTCATAATGTTAATGATTTATTTTACAGCTAATGAAAAATCCAAAATCTCCATCTCATGAAAATTTAATTACACTATCCATCCATCCATCCATCTTCCTCCGCTTATCCGGGGTCGGGTCGCGGGGGCAGCAGCTTCAGGAGGGAAACCCAGACTTCCCTCTCCCCAGCCACTTCAACCAGCTCCTCCGGCGGGATCCCGAGGCGTTCCCAGGCCAGCCGAGAGACATAGTCTCTCCAGCGTGTCCTGGGTCGTCCCCGGGGCCTCCCGCCAGTGGGACATGCCCGGAACACCTCCCCAGGGAGGCGTCCAGGAGGCATCCGAACCAGATGCCCGAGCCACCTCAGCTGGCTCCTCTCAACGCGGAGGAGCAGCGGCTCGACTCTGAGTCCCTCCCGGATGACCGAGCTTCTCACCCTATCTCTAAGGGAGAGCCCGGACACCCTGCGGAGGAAGCTCATTTCGGCCGCTTGTATCCGGGATCTCGTTCTTTCGGTCACGACCCACAGCTCGTGACCATAGGTGAGGGTTGGAACGTAGATCGACCGGTAAATCGAGAGCTTTGCCTTTTGGCTCAGCTCTTTCTTCACCACGACGGACCGATACAGAGTCCGCATCACTGCAGACGCTGCACCGATCCGCCTGTCGATCTCCCGCTCCATCCCACCCTCACTCGTGAACAAGACCCCAAGATACTTGAACTCCTCCACTTGGGGCAGGATCTCATCCCCGACCTGAAGACGACACTCCACCCTTTTCCGACTGAGGACCATGGTCTCGGATTTGGAGGTGCTGATCCTCATCCCAGCCGCTTCACACTCGGCTGCGAACCGCTCCAGTGAGAGCTGAAGGCCCCGGCCTGATGAAGCCAACAGCACCACATCATCTGCAAAGAGCAGAGATGCAATGTTGAGGCCACCAAACCGGAACCCCTCCACGCCTCGGCTGCGCCTAGAAATTCTGTCCATAAAAGTTATGAACAGAATCGGTGACAAAGGGCAACCTTGGCGGAGTCCAACCCTCACCGGAAACGAATCCGACTTACTGCCGGCAATGCGGACCAAACTCTGGCAACGGTCGTACAGGGACCGAACAGCCCGTATCAAGGGGCCCGGCACCCCGTACTCCCGAAGCACCCCCCACAGAACTCCCCGAGGGACACGGTCGAACGCCTTCTCCAAATCCACAAAACACATGTGGACTGGTTGAGCGAACTCCCACGCACCCTCGAGGATCCTGCGGAGGGTGTAGAGCTGGTCCACTGTTCCACGGCCAGGACGAAAACCACACTGCTCCTCCTGAATCCGAGATTCGACCTCCCGACGGACCCTCCTCTCCAGCACCCCTGAATAGACCTTACCAGGGAGGCTGAGGAGTGTGATCCCTCTGTAGTTGGAACACACCCTCCGGTCCCCCTTCTTAAAAAGGGGGACCACCACCCCGGTCTGCCAATCCAGAGGCACTGTCCCCGATGTCCACGCGATGTTGTAGAGGCGTGTCAACCACGACAGCCCCACAACATCCAGAGTCTTGAGGAACTCCGGGCGGATCTCATCCACCCCCGGGGCCCTGCCACCGAGGAGCTTTCCAACCACCTCAGTGACTTCGACCCCAGAGATAGGAGAGCCCACCCCAGAGTCCCCAGACTCTGCTTCCTCAAAAGGAGACGTGTTGGTGGAATTGAGGAGGTCTTCGAAGTATTCCCCCCACCGCTTCACGACGTCCCGAGTCGAGGTCAGCAGCACCCCATCGCCACTATAAACAGTGTTAACGGTGCACTGCTTTCCCCTCCTGAGACGCCGGATGGTGGACCAGAATTTCCTCGAAGCCGTCCGGAAGTCGTTTTCCATGGCCTCACCGAATTCCTCCCATGCCCGAGTTTTTGCCTCAGCAACCGCCGAAGCCGCGTTCCGCTTGGCCATCCGGTACCTGTCAGCTGCCTCCGGAGTCCGACAGGCCAAAAAGGCCCGATAGGACTCCTTCTTCAGCTTGACGGCATCCCTTACCGCTGGTGTCCACCAGCGGGTTCGAGGATTGCCGCCACGACAGGCACCGACCACCTTACGGCCACAGCTCCGATCGGCCGCCTCAACAATGGAGGCGCGGAACATGGCCCATTCGGACTCAATGTCCCCCGCCTCCCCCGAGACAAGGGAGAAGCTCTGCCGGAGGTGGGCATTGAAACTCCTTCTGACAGGGGATTCCGCCAGACGTTCCCAGCAAACCCTCACAATACGTTTGGGTCTGCCAGGTCGGACCGGCATCTTCCCCCACCATCGGAGCCAACACACCACCAGGTGGTGATCAGTTGACAGCTCCGCCCCTCTCTTCACCCGAGTGTCCAAAACATGCGGCCGCAAATCCGATGACACGACTACAAAGTCGATCATCGAACTGCGGCCTAGGGTGTCCTGGTGCCAAGTGCACATATGGACACCCTTATGCTTGAACATGGTGTTCGTTATGGACAAACCGTGACGAGCACAGAAGTCCAATAACAGAACACCGCTCGGGTTCCGATCAGGGGGGCCGTTCCTCCCAATCACGCCCCTCCAGGTCTCACTGTCATTCCCCACGTGAGCGTTGAAGTCCCCCAGCAGGACGAGGGAGTCCCCAGAGGGAGCGCTCTCCAGCACACCCTCGAAGGACTCCAAAAAGGGTGGGTACTCTGAACTGCTGTTTGGTGCATATGCACAAACAACAGTCAGGACCCGTCCCCCCACCCGAAGGCGGAGGGAAGCAACCCTCTCGTCCACCGGGGTAAACCCCAACGTACAGGCGCCGAGCCGGGGGGCAATAAGTATGCCCACACCTGCTCTGCGCCTCACACCATGGGCAACTCCAGAGTGGAAGAGAGTCCAACCCCTCTCAAGAGGACTGGTACCAGAGCCCAAGCTGTGTGTGGAGGCGAGTCCGACTATGTCTAGTCGGAACTTCTCTGCCTCACACACCAGCTCGGGCTCCTTCCCTGCCAGAGAGGTGACATTCCATGTCCCAAGAGCCAGTTTCTGTTGCCGGGGGTCGGTCCGCCAAGGTCTCCTCCCTTGGCCGCCACCCAGCCTACACTGCACCCGACCCCTTTGGCCCCTCCCACCGGTGGTGAGCCCGTGGGAAGGGGGACCCACGTTGCCTCTTCGGGCTGTGCCCGGCCGGGCCCCATGGGTGCAGGCCCGGCCACCAGGCGCTCGCCAGCGAGCCCCGCCTCCAGGCCTGGCTCCAGAGGGGGGCCCCGGTGACCCGCGTCCGGGCGAGGGAAACGCTTCTCCAAATATCGTCGTCATCATAGGGGTCTTCTGAGCCGTTCTTAGTCTGGCCCCTCACCTAGGACCTGTTTGCCATGGGTGACCCTACCAGGGGCATAAAGCCCCAGACAACATAGCTCCTAGGGTCATTGGAACACGCAAACCCCTCCACCACGTTAAGGTACCGGCTCACGGTAATTACACTAACAAACAATAAATATTAAAACAATGACTTCAATACATTAAGAATTTAGTAAAGAATAGTTGCTTACTTAATCTAAATAAACTGAACAAAAACTTTTTTTTTTTAAATAAATGTGTTGCGCAATGTGAGAGAAATGATGGACTCGCAAGATCCCGCACCCGGATTATCTTGGCAAAAGAGAGGTGCTCACAAACATATTTCGACAGATTTGCGAGTAATATTTGATCAAATATGGCCTTTCATGTATATCAAGAAAAAGTCTCGGATATTGTGGTGCGTTTATATTTCAAAACTGAAATCAGCACATATTTAATGTAGTGCGATGTTTGAATGTAGTGCAGACTGCAACGGGATTAATTATGTTATGTTTTCGGGATTTTTTTTTTTTATTATGACCGTCACTAATATTACATCGGAGTTCAGGAAACAGCCACGAGCTTGTGGTGCACGGTCACACGGTGCATGTCAATCACTTGAAGGTCAATATCAGCAAAAAATCAATGAGCTTGTGGTCGGCGAACAGCCGCTTCCCTCCCCCGTCTTTGACCTTCTGAGCGTGACATGTGATGGTTTCATTTCTCCCTATATAACACCTACGGTACGGAAAGGTGCGCTAAATTAAAATCCCACTGCTTGACCACCACTATCAATTATCCTCTCGCATAGGTGACTACTTTTTTCTTTATGTTCAACTCATTTGCTCCCAATAACGTGTAAATACGTTTTTTTATGTTCTAAGTGTCCCAAAGACGTATTTATACGTTTGTTTGTTTTTGTTTTGTTTTTTTTATGCTAGAGCATACAGAAGGCTTTGATGCAGCCTCTCAACTGCAAAGAACGGTTGCAGAAATGGTAGTTATTACACAAACGGCCAGCAGATGGCAGCAGAGCAAATGAGATCAACCAGGGCCATCTTGAAAAAAAGCTAAATTGCTGCAAAACGGAAACAGATAGAAACTTACTTTTTTTCCTGATGAAAGAAGAGACTTTAATCTTTCTTTTGATAGGTTCCATGTTTTTATAGCAATAGAACACAATATTCTGTGGGCCTTGCAAAATCAGTCAAAATCCAGTAAAACAGCCGGGAGCGAACGGGATTGCTTCTGTGAAAATGGCTGGGAGTGAATAATGGCAAGAAAAATGTTATTTTAAGTTGACCTTTTAGTTGGGGAGGCGTCACATGCAGGAGCAAGTGAACATTTGCATCCAACTCCCGTTCGGAATGGGAGCACTTATACGGTGAAACGAGAGTCTGGATCGCTTACGTTGGCTTGGATCAAAACCAGGTAGCGTGTTCTCTCCTCGTAGTTGAGCCTCTCAGCCAGAACAATGTGTCCCGATAGAGTATTTGCGACGCTCACCGTGCTGTTGGATTCCTGTAAGGAGCCACAAAAGACAAGAAATGAGGTAGGCGTGACTAATGAGTTAGTGGCGGCTGAGGAAGTACAGTGGGGTTATCGTGGACGCTATTCCACCGGCTCAACTCGGCTCAGTTGGGGGTTTTCCACTTCATAATGGTAGCGAGTTACGTCGTGGCTGAGTGATTTCAGAGTGGCAACGGCAAGAGTTTTTGTGGAGTTGTGCGGGAAGCTATGTGACGAAAATGGGAGAAAAAGTTACTGAAGATGAAAATAACGATGGAAGATAGCTGTCAAATGTAATCGATTAATCAACATGTAATTGAGCATCAAAATAAGCAACTATTTTAACTCATTTGCTCCCAAAAATTTATAAATACATACTATTTTAAATGTATTAAGTGTCCCAAAGATGTATTTATACGTTTTTTTATGGATTTTGTTTTTGTTTTGTTTTTTAATTCTAGAGAATACAGTGGCTTTGATGCAGACTCTGAACTGGAGAGAATGAGTGAAAAAATAGATAGTAATTACAAAAACGGCCAGCAGGTGGCAGCAAAGTATAATAAATCAACCAGGGCCATGATGAAAACAAGCTGATTCCCCACAATTCTAAGCAGATTTGTGAATAATGATGAAACTTGGCTATATTCTAAGGCTAATTGCTGCAAAATTGAAAAAGATAGAAATATACTTTGTTTTCCCGATGAAAGAAGAGAATCTAATCTTTCATTTGGTAGGTTCCATGTTTTTATAGCAGAAGAACTTTCTGTGAGCCTTGCAAAATCAGTCGAAATCCAGTAAAACAGCCGGGAGCGAAGGGGGTTGCTTCAGTGAAAATGGCTGCCAGTGAATGAATTAATAATAAAGTCTTCGTTTGGAGCCATTTTTTAATTTAAAATTGTCCAAATCCTCTGATTTCAACACATCAACAGAGCTGATTTCTGTCATCTGGCATGATAGAAGACTGGTTACCTTCTGTGTTTAATTAAAATAAGACATCTGTTTTTACTTGGGAAAACAATGACCAAACCGGTAATATAGTACAATCCCCTTTACAAATACAAAGTACGAAATAACCACCAAATCCAATCACTGGTTAATAAACAGAAAATGCTTTTGTAGTAAACTTGAATGCAAAATTAAAATGAGTCCAATTATTCAATTGAATAATCGATAGATTAATCGATTCTTAAAAATATTCGATAGTGACAGCAATACTGGAGAATAATAAAGACACTTCGGCACAGTTTTAGTTCATGAATCCGGTTTTATTTTGAGAACAAGCTTGTATGTGAGGAAACTCCAAAATCTTTTTCTTGCTCGGCCACTTAAAAAATGACGGAAGCGTATTGCAATCACTTGAAAAAAAATAATAATAATCTCCTGTTTTTCTGACTAATGTTTTTGGGAGCTTTGTTTTATTGAATTTTTATTTTTTTTATTTTTGTTTTTCTGGAAAAAATGTTTCCGTCATAAAAAAATTATTCCCCAAATTTTTTTTTTCTGTTTTTTTGATTTTTTTATTTTTTTTTATGACAGAAAAAAAATATTCAGTAAAACAAAAAAAAAATATTCAGAAAAACAGAAAAAAATATTACTAAAAAAAACAAAGCTTTTTTTTTTTTTTTCCCAAGTGAATGCAATACGCTTCTGTAAAAAATAGCTAAAGTTACTTGATTAAATGTTACAATCAACAATGTGGTACACTAAGCCAATGGGAAAGCATCAATAGACAGGAGAACGAGTGCAGTGTGAAAAGGGTAATGCGTACCGGATCATTGGCGTTGTAGAGTACGCTGTATTCTATATGTCCGTTGGGCCCATCATCGATGTCAGTGGCTCCATTTGTTCCTGAGAAGCCAGTAAATATGGTCGTTCCCACCGGGGTGAGCTGCAGGAGAATAAAATATGAGAAGGGGAGCTAATGTCACGTCAGCAGCTCTTACAGCCTCCCGTTTGTTTTTGTTGTTGTTAAGAGAGCGCCTATGCACGGTCGCGGCCGTTACGGCGTCCACTCCGCGGCATTAGCGGACACGGCCGAGCAAAATGAAAAAAGGGAAAACGTTGCCGTCAGCAGCGGGGGCCGCAGCTGAGCGCTTATGCACACTGCTGACAGAATAATAAAAGTAAGTATGAGAATCAGCGCGGGTCCACGGAGCCCTCGGCGAGGGTTCGGAGGAGAGCTTTTTGTGTGCCCGTGACTCACGCTAACGGCGCTACGATAACACGCTGGACCTCGAGCGTACGCGCAAAACGCCGGAGTCAAAAGTGGAGATTGATCATCCGACGCTGCGCTCGCGGGCGGGGGGGTTGTTGTACTCGTGGCAAATGAAATGCATACGTTTGAACAGAGGGAGCAAATATGGACATATCAAGTGAGGAGGATGATGAATATGAGTGAAAATGCTCTTAATCGGCTGGTTGTTTTTTGGATAATGTTTGGCAGTCAAAGAGTTAACTACCTAAAGTTGATGGCGCATGGCGTCAAAGTTTGATGATCGTTTCAAAGATTGAATGAGAAATTGTTGCTTGCGGGCTTTAATTTTCATTGTGGTCGCATTGACGATAAGAACAGTTGCAGGCTGTTCCTCATTTTAATTGGACTTCTAAAAAAGCAATTATAAAGCCTCTTTGCACTACAGGGCGGCAAACGTCAAAGAACAATCTGAAGACGCATGAACGTTGATTTGGAAGTGTTGGGAGACTATAGCATGTTCAAAAACTGCTTGGCGAAAAGAAAAACTGTTTGCAACCATTAAAAGTGTTTGCAACTGTTTGTGAAGTCAGCTCAGTGTGATACGATTTATTGCTCCACGCCGTCCTTACCTCGTTGATGGCCACGTAGTAGCGCGGATGCTGAAAACGCGGCGTGTTGTCGTTGCGGTCCCTCACCACGATCCGGACCTCGTGCAGAATGACGGTACCCACCAGCTCGTTGGTGCACTGGACTTGAACCACGATGGTGGTGATGTAGTTGGGAGGCTGAAAGAGGCGTTGGTGGGAGAAAAAAAAAAATAGAGAATGAATTTGTGCCAGTGTTGTGCGTTATTTGTTTATCATCATCTCGCACTAGCCTCGGGTTATCATAAGCGAATGTGCAACTTCCTTTCATTTTTGAAGCAGACATATTCCTAAGTGCAGACTTTTCCATCTGAGCTGCACATGAGTCATATTGTCTTGTTGTCAAACGTCTGCATCCATTTGCTCATTAGTACCAATTTCAAATCAAAATTGCCTGCTATCTAGCCTGAACAACACCAATTGCGACATTTCAGTGAGGCAGCCATTTATTAAATTGTCAAGCATGGAAAACAAATGATTATTTTTCTTCTTTGTTTTGTATTTCCCATATGATTGTGCAGCCTTTTTTGAATACAGCAGCACCTTGACTACAAATTTAATTCGTCGGCTTACCAACTCTCTTTGCTAAAGTACAGTTTCGTGCATATTACACATACTGCTTTGCTCGTGTTTTTATGATTAAGATTTATTTCAGTCAAAATGATATACTTCTTCTCATCACTCACTGTCTTAGAAAGGACTCATGGTTGGGGGGGAAAAAAATGAGAAAAATAATTACGCATTAAAAATCTGTAATATTTATATTGACTGTCTATGACAAATGCACAGTAATGGCAGAAAGCCATCAATGATTCCCAAACATTTTTTAATCGTGTGATTGACATTCTTACACACTGACTGTCACAGATAATTGCTTTTTTCCCCCCTGTTGACCATCTAGGTATAAAGGCTTTAATTAGTGCTAAATTGCCGATCGCTAATTGAGCCTATCAAGCATGTCAAGTTTGATTTATGACCCCTCTTATCTGTCCGTTAACGATAAGCAGGAAAGATGGATGCCGGCATGCAAAACGATTGAAAAACAGAAAAAGGAAATGAGGCGCTCATGTTGCGATTTACTGCTACTTGCAAATAATGTTACCTTGAAGTTACAACGTTGCAAATGTTTAAGTCTGGCTAAAGTTTTGTTTAAAAAAAAAAAAAAAAATCTCAAAATTAGAGTTCATTTTATATTATTATAAATATTATTCAGGCTGCAATTATTGCATCTGAATTCCATTTATTCTAATATAGCACAAGCTTTTTTTTTTTTTTAATTGAATAAAAAGATGTTGAGATATGAAGTACTAACACAATTTTTTTTAATGTGTTTCGTGACCTGTGGTCTGCACAAACAAAACAAAAAAATTAAAACGACTATGAAACCAATGTAACCTCCGGCTTGTTCCTCTTAAGCATGGCCAGCGCATTAATAAAAAAAATTAAAAAAAATAAATAAACAGGCAAGCCAATTTAAGGCCACGAGCCTGTGTGGCTAATAATTTCCATTGAATTTATTCTTAATTTTAGTAGCTCCCCTCTATTCTCAAGGTTTAAGAATTAATGACCTCAATAAAGAACAGACTAGAGTTACGATGAATATAAAAATAAATGCGTGTTTATAAACCTTTAATCACCAACCATAAGAGCGCTAACCTCAGGGCACAAAGAGACCAATGCTTCTATATTGCAAATGAACCTAAACGAGAGACGCTTCTTATTTACATACTACAGGCAAATGTATTTATGCAAAAAAAAAAAAAAAAAAAAAAGGGAAATGCTGGGTCCATTTTAATTTCCTGGCCAGCAGACGAATGCAACGTGCATACTTACGTCTCTGTCCAGAACGCGGCCGGTGCTGTTGAGGTAGAGCCTCTGCCGTGCTGGTTCCAATATCACCCAGTAGTCGTAGTTGTCCAGTAAAGTCAGCGAGATGGTTCTTCCCGGGTCCTGGGGGCGACCATTTATTTGCATGTTTTCCACCAGAACCGTGCCTGAAAACAAGATTGGTTGGAATTCAGCATATGGATCGGCTAGGGCCGTGTATTTACTCGGGAGACGCCTTTGCATAAAATTAAACGTTAACACATTCATTGCCAGACCAGAAAAAAAAATGCATCATTTGACGTCTTTTTCCGTCAATGGCAGTGAATGAGTTAAACATGGTAAAAATCAATGAAGCAATTATAAATTGTTGATATAATGTACAGCAGGGGTGTCCAAACTTTTTCCTCTAAGGGCCACATACAGAAAAATAGAAAGCTGCAAGGGCCACTTTGATTTTTTTTTTTTTCTTTAGTTATTTATTAACACATTCATGGCCAGACCACAAAAAAAAATGCATCATTTGACGTCTTTTTCCGTCAATGGCAGTGAATTAGTTAACCACAGTTTACAGTATTACAGCCAGGAAATGACACGCCAATCTCCATCAAGAATCATTCAAACAAACTTCACTGACACCGATTACTACTTTCCTATTGCCTTCTTCTGTAATCTTCTAATCTTACAGACAGAGCACAAATAAAAAACACTAATAGGTGAATTTGCGAACCATCAGTTCACCGCGTGAAGAAATGTGCAACTGACACTAGAGTTTAAAACGAAACACAATTTTGGAGAAATGCAGTAAAAATGATGCACACTGGTCAGAACAAATAAGCATATCAATGCAACATAAACATGCACTCACACAACACTGTGAAACAAGCATCATAACATTCTGGAACTGCCAATGTCATCACGAATGGTGGCAGCAAAGCACTACTTTTGTCTAAATAAAGCTCCTCAAGTCACTTCAACAAAATTCCTTGGCACCAGAATGTCAGAAGATGGCATCAAAACACGAATGTTGCTTAAATGAAACACATGCATACTACCTTGACACTAAATACCACAAGATGGCGGCAAAGCGCTTTGTCAAAATGAAGCTCCTCGCCTTACTTCAACATAGTTCCTAGGCAGGAAAAATGCCACAAGATGGTGGTAAAGTACTACTTGTACTTTTGTTGACATGAAGATCCTCAACTCACTTCAACATAGTTCCTGGGCACCAAGATGCCATAAAACTGCATCAAAGCACTATTTCCCTAGTACAGGCACATTTGCAAATGTTATATCATGAGTCTGCAAGGGTTCACTGTAATTGTAATGAGTTAATATCAGTTTCATTTCTTCCTGGTGGGAAAGGTGAGGTTTCTATTTGAAGTGTTTAACTCATTTATTCCCAATAACGCATAAATACGTTTTTTAATGTTCTAAGTGTCCCAAAGACGTATTTATACGTTTTTTTGTTTTTGTTTTTTTTATGCTAGAGCATACAGAAGGCTTTGATGCAGCCTCTCAACTGCAAAGAACGGTTGCAGAAAGGGTAGTTATTACACAAATGGCCAGCAGGTGGCAGCAGAGCAAAGGAGATCAACCAGGGCCATGTAGAAAAAAAAGCTCAATTACTTACAATTTTAAATAGATTTGTGAAAACTGATGAAACTTAGCTCTCTTCTAATGCTAATTGCTGCAAAACGGAAACAGATAGAAACATAATTTTTTTTTCCTGATGAAAGAAGAGACTTTAATCTTTCTTTTGATAGGTTCCATGCTTTTATAGCAATGGAACACAATATTCTGTGGGCCTTGCAAAATCAGTCAAAATCCAGTAAAACAGCCGGGAGCGAACGTGACTGCTTCTGTGAAAATGGCTGCGAGTGAATGAGTTAAGAATTGGCAATTATTTATCCAGTTCTAAAATAATCGTAATAACTGTAACGTATCACTTCCATATCGCCATTGCTTGGCAAACCAAGAAGTTGTTCAGCTGCATTTAAACAATAAACAATTGTTGCCGTGAAGTTGTCAGGTTTTAGGCATGTTCTGCTCAAGTAGCCTTCTGCAGACAAGCCTCTCATTTGGCCAGTCAAGACTGGCCCGAAGGCGGCCAGCACATCGGCGGCAATGGCAAAAACCTTGTAATTGCTATTGATTGAACTTGACCACGCGACTGCCACCTTCTATGGAAAGCCCTTTTGCCTCTTGCTGAAGGCTGTTTATCAAAGAGCTGCTAAGTCACTTGACTTTTAAGTGGCCAGATTAGTCCATTAATTAAATAACTGTGGTTTGACAGAAGAACTGGCAAATTTCATGAAACGAGTCACTCAGATCAATGGTTAAAAACCAACACTGGAAAGCTTAATTGTCGGATAATTTTCTGTTCTCCGAATTCATCACATCAATAGTTTGAGCAGAATGCACTTTGCTTGACCTTGCCATGTAAACAATTGCAATGAGTACGCAATACTCACACACCATTCCACAGTACGCTCGTGGCCGGCAATCAAGCAATTATTCTTTAATCACTTGAAAATAACTCACTCGTCATCTACTGCACATTCCTCCTACATGGATTTGTTACACTAAAAGGAACAGAGATAATAATTGTTTTGTAGTAGTAACAGCTGTACAGTACAGTCAATCCTTGTTTTTCTAGATTTGAATATGGTTTTTTTCCCGACAAGGAAACTAAGCCATCACTTGTGGAAATGTATTATTATTATTATTATCATTATCATCATCATCCATGTGTCTGTGTAGATTCTCAGTCATCCGGGTTATGGTCATTCGTAAAGTTTGAATTTTGGTACCCATGGGCTGTTCTTGTTTGTTGAAGACGTGAGAATTAGACTCGGAATTAATGGCCAGATATGTAAAACCACTCAAGGAATTTGTGGAAAAATAGCAACAACCAACAGAGGGAGACAGAACAGGAAGCCTGGTGGATCGCTACCTAGCGCTCCAAGTTTCTTAGATGGCAAAAAGGAAACTTAAGGAAGGAGGAAGTGTATGTGTTGGGCAAGGCCCAATCTGTGCTCTTTAACTCATTCACCCGCAGCCATTTTCACTGAAGCGACTCTCTTTGCTTCCTGCAAGGCCCACAGAATATTGTGTTTATTGCTATAGAAACATGGAACACACCAAAAGAAAGATTAGAGTCTCTGCTTTCATCAAGAAAAAAAAAGTATTTGTATCTGTTTCCGTTTTGCAGTAATTAGCATAAGAATATAGCTAAGTTTCGTCCCGACTTGAGATATTCACATTCTTGGTAAAAACACTGACAAAAAGAGCTTGTTGCAACGTGGCCCTGACTGATCGTTTATACACTGCTGCCACCTGCTGGCCACAATAACTGCCATTGCTTTAAGCCACCTCTTCATGTCAGAAGCTGCATCAAAGCCTTCTGTATGCTCTTGCATTAAAAAAAACAAAAAAAAAACATGTAAACACGTTTTTGGGAGGGAAGGACAAAGTGTTGAAAGACGTTTTTACACGTTTTTGAGATTGAATGAGTTAAAGGGGAGGGGAAAAAAAACCTGCACAGAGCAACACAATAATGCCACACGTACATCAATTATTGAAGACTAGCAAGCGTGGTTGGAGGGAACAATAATTGAGCCTTTCCCTGCGACTCTCAGCTCAATTAGCAATCAATTCTTCAAGACGATTCGTTTCCAGATTTTTAACCAATGTGCGCAAAGACTCACGAGTCACATCCAGTCTGTGATTGAGTGTTGACCGCTTGTCCCACACCATCCAAAATAACCAACAGCTTGTTCGCTTCGCCTTCTAAATTTTCCGATAACCCTCATTTATCGTCATTCTAGTGGATAATGGAAGTCAAAGTGGCGGGTCTGGTCTTGGTGAGTAGGTTTCCTCGAGACCTCAAAGTCGAGCTCTTCCCAGCTCACGTTTCACAATCCAAAAACATGTTGTTCTCTTTGATGTCTTCCCAAGCGCAATGGCGTGTTCCTGTCCATGGAGTTGACGTGTTCGGTAAACAAATTTATTTTGCAGGCTTTGATCTTGACCCATTGGGTCATCATCACACCTTGAACCAGTTGCTGGCTTCGTTCCTCTAAAAGGAAAGTTGTCTTCCCTTGCTTCTTTGCTGATCTGAGTCTGGCCCGATGCTTGATGTCAGTTTAGAAGATTTTACAGGCACACTTTTACGAGAAATGTTGGCCCACTACTGAAATTGGCTGGGAAGCAGTCCAAGGTGTATCTTGCCTTTCCCCCAAAAAGATCCTCATGAATATAAGGGAATAGAAAATGGAGGGATTTGGGCTAATAATACGCACTCGAGTGGTGTACTTTAGTGCAGTCCCAAATTTTGCATGAGGTGATGAAACTTTGTCCTTTCATTTTCTTTCATAGGGATAGACCGATTATCGGCCGGGCCGATTATCGGTGCCGATATTTGGCATTTTGACAAATATCGGCATCGGCCATTTTTTGAATCTGAAGGCCGATAAAGCTGTAATCTCATTGAGCAGTGAATACTTGTGAATGTAACGAATTTGTGGTTTTCATCAGGAATTTTAAGATATTCAGCCAGTTTTTATTTATCGTAAACACATTTGGAACATATTCAGACAATTTCTCACTGCGAAGATCTTTTGTAACGTTTTACGAACCCGAATAAAAAACCCAAATTAGCCATATTAGCATGCATTTGTCACTCCGTGAGATATGGGGAACTTTTCATTTATGGGTCTATTTAAATTTCCACTTTATTGGAGGGAAAGAAAAAAAAACCTGACACTTACACTTTTTATTTTAAAAAATTTAATCAAGAAATTATGTTGAAATTTTAGAAAACTTGGGAAGCTATTTACTTGCTTTTTAATTATTATTATTATTATTTTAATTTAGCTTAACCCATGCTAATGACCCTGGAAGCGCTGCAATTTTTGTTAACAAATTGTCAATATTGTTTTTATATATATATTTGTTCTATTATATTGCAAATTGAATATCGGCTTGAAATATCGGTTATCGGTCTCCTTGTTTACGAATAATCTGTCTCGGTATCGGCCTTGAAAAAACCATATCGGTCTATCACTAATTACAAACACAGGAGCTTATCCTTTCAGGAGGCGCTTAAATGCATTTTTGCAGAGTCACCGAGACTCTCACAGGCGGCGGCGGCGGCGGTGGCCTTCGCATTACAAGTATCATCAGCCCCTGCTGCATTTGCATGCTCCTGGTAATGGCTGCTCCCTGTTTGGCGTGCGTGATGCGATCACGGGAGGCGGCGGTATAATCATCCGTCGCACTCGGGCGCCAATCTTTGAGAAATGCTTCCATGTCGAATTTAATTTGAGAGTCATAACAGCTCCCTTTTGCCGTTTTCATTATCACGATTGTGGGTTTTGAACGGAATATCACATTGAAGTCGCTGACAAAATTACAATGATAAATCCGAGACTGTTTATCGTTTTTTTTGGGGGGGGGGCAGGAATGTGAATCAAATACATTTTGCAATGTTGAGCCTTTCTGTTACAAACCACATTTGCAAAGCGGGACTTAAGTTATCGAGTGGACTCACTATCTATAATGATCTTATTAGAGCCACTTTATATGGTGAATAAAATTGAATTATGAAGCATACATAAACATCCAAGGCCAGCAGAATTCATGGCGCTTGAATTATTAGCATTTTTTTTTATTTTTTAAAGAAAATGTAAATCGTGTAGTCATCGATCTTATTAGACTTCTTAGCAAATGAAAATCTTTCTGTCACTTAAAATGCTGCATTACATCATCAATATCAGCAAGTGTGCATAAAAGTGATTCATACAAATTGTGGGGAGGGCCTCAATCTACTCAAATGGTGAATGTCGATAAATGTCAATAGATTATCGATTGGCTCTCACTAACCAAGAAGGAAATATTTAACGTGTATTATAGTGGTGCCTTGAGATACATTAAAATAAATGGAAATGCCAATCTTCTCCAGCATCCTGCATCATTTTGAAAACTAGCACTATAATATTGTGTTTTCTAAAAACAAACAGCACTGGCATGACTAAATACAATGTAAGCAGTTTTTAACTTCAATTTGAATAGACATTGTGCTGCTTCTTGTGTTTTGCTGCATGTCTTGGCTGCCCAGAAGCAGTACAATAAACACAGATCACACATATGCTGCACATGGAGACGTTCACGTCACAGTAATCCGCAGTAACATGAGTCTCTCTTCGCAGAGGATAAAGAACATGTGCCTGTGAGTATTACCACAACACTGTTTTGCATTCTTTGTTAGCATTAAGCTAAACAGACTTTGGCAGAGCTATGTGGTTATTTTAAATACGAAATGTGTATTTCTCATTGTTTTACGTTTAGTTTGAAAGTAGGCAACCAACGGCGTGAAGTGTCTTTTTTTTTTTTTAACAATTGTTCACTACATGCGAAATTGACACTTGTTTTGAAGTGAGTCGAGGTCAGTTTGTGTCACGTTTTGTTCATGCAAAAATAAATAAATAAATCATATGAACATCATGTCTAGATAAACTTGTCATTCAGGCCACTTGTATCTCAAGGTGCCACTGTAATTACTGTATACATTCATATTTTAGATGAGTAGAAATAAATAAATAAAAGAAAACTAAAAAAAAAAAAAATAATGTTCACGGAAATAACTTGAATCTGACAAAAGTTACGATAAAATAAAATGGAACTAAAATTAACCAATGAAAATCAGGCATTGCTTTTGAATTGTGGTCCAACAGAATTATTAAAAAAAAAAAAAAATCATTGAACAGACCTGGACAAAAATGTGAAGGAGTTTTCTCAGGGAATTCAACAATTAGACAAGCATGTTGTCAGCAGCCATTTTTGGCGAATTCCATTGCAAATACTTTGACAAGCTCCTCCTCGGGAATTCATTTAAATCAGCCCCACTTGGAAGAAGCTATCCTAAACAGATGCTTGCCACTAAATTGTGAAGTTTTTTTGTTTTGCAAGTAGAGGTAACATGGCATCAGAGTTTGATCATTTTCAGAATTTGCCATGAAAAAAAAAAGCCCAGGTGCGTGTGCACAGCTGCTTTTTTTTTTTTTTTTTCTTTGTGATGAATTGTTAACTTCAATTATCCCACCTTCTGAAAGATTTCTTCATCCAGCCTTCATGCCCAAATAACTTCACGCAGCAAAAACATGCGTACCAGCTGTGAGGGGCCACACTCTGCAATGTAATCTAATTGCCTATTAGACCCACGGCCAAATTAAGATCCGTTGTCTTAAAGCCATCTCAGCTTTCCAAATGCTTAATTGTCTGTAATTTGCTTTTGATATATTTGACAAGATGCGACATATGTGTGGTGAGTCTTTGCGCCAGCGAACATCATCCGTTTCAGTCATTACAAAGCTGTCCAAGAAAGGTGTGAAAAGACACTCTTTGATCATTTTGCTTCCCATTAATACGGTCGTCATGGGTACGCACATGCTCCAGCGCGGCCCAGAGCGGACTTTTTGTTAATGCGAGGCTCGGAAATTAACGCTGCCATCCTCTGAAACTGGGTTAATTTCAGCCTGGGCGACACCATCAACTTTTCCGCGTCAGACTAGCAGCCGGCTAATTTGGTTTTGGGAATTGTCCACAATGGCCAAATTGCAAACGTCCCTTCCTGAATCCAAAGTCATGCATAACAGGGGCCCACAGAACATAATGATGAGTTTACACTTATTTGCCGGATGACTTGAATTAATGCGCAAAGAAATATTAACTCATTCACTCCCAGCCATATTCACAGAAGCAACCCCCGGCTGTTTTACTGGATTGCGACAGATTTTGCAAGGCCCACAGAATATTGTGTTCTATTACTATAAAAACATGGAACCTACCGAAAGGAAGATTAAAGTCTCTTCTTTCATCTGGAAAAATAAGTACATTTGTATCTGTTTCCATTTTGCAACAATTAACATTAGAATATAGTTAAGTTTCATCAATATCCACATTCCTGGTGAAAACACTGGCAAAAAAGAGCTTGTTGCAACATGGCCCTGACTGCTCTCTTATACTCTGCTGCCTCCTTCTGGCCATTCTTTGTAAACAACTACTGTTGATTTAAGCCACCTCCATGTCAGAAGCTGCATCAAAGCCTTCTGTATGCTCTTGCATAAAAAAAATAATAATAAAATTTTTTAAAAAAAGTCAAAACATAAAAAACGTGTAGCTACGTTTTTTTGGGAGTGAAAGACAAAGTATTAAATATTGTGTTTACACATTTTTGGGTTTGAATGAGTTAAAAATTCCTGTAATAATTCAAAACAGAGGTTATCAATCGTTACAGTGGATATAAAAAGTCTACACACCCCTGTCAAATTCCAGGTTTTTTGTGGAGAAAAAAAAAAAAGAAGCCTACTAGAACAACGACTACTACTCTACTCAGAAGCTCTTTAATTAAATGGCTGCAGTTATGTGAGTACTCCCATTTAAGGAAAACAATGGCTAATTCTGAACACCGCCACAGTCCCAGTTATAAAAGGGTGTGTATACTTGTGCAACTAAGTTGTCTCAGCTATTTTTACTTCACCTCTTAAAAAAAAAAAAATTCTCCCCAAAAAATTTTCATTTTTGATACCACAAAAAGCTTGCATTTTAACAGGGGTGTGTAGACTTTATATAACAATTGTTTCACTCATGGGAGCTTTGACAAGCAGTTCCAATTTCACATATTTTGCGCCGAGGTGTGTCCCGTACCAGCAAGCCATGTCCTTACTACTCATCGGTGAACCTTATAATTCTGCTCATGATGGTCACAGTACTTTATGACTTTTGGACATTTATATTACTTGCCTTTGTTCCAAATCAGGTCACTGAGGACATACAGTATAATTTAGTGCGGACATCATTGCGACGCAGGCTTCCCTGAGCAATTTCCAAGCAAAGCACTTAAAAATACTTCAGGGGAGCAAATAAAAGTCTGGCTCGATCCATACCTTCATCTGCTTTTTTGTCCTCTAAAGTCAAGTGTGTGTTGCCACTATAGAAAGTGCATTGTTTACCTTGCGGGACATTAAAGGCCTGATTTAGTCAAGGTTTGTGCGTGCAAAAAGTGGTGCTCAACTAAAAAGATGTGGAATCTGATCTTGTCACTCTGGTCCAATGAGCCAAACGCTAAATTGCCGCATAGTTCATTTGTATGGAAAAGTAGATGAAAATAGATTCATTTAGAAAGCACAATGTGATTCATCAAACCTGAAACGACTACGGGTCTTTTCTGCAAACATTTCAGAAATGACATCAACAACAATTATTGTGACATATAGTCAATTCAGTAATGCAATGTTGGAACTTCTGACTGATCTAAGGGCTGATTTGGTGCCAATCACAAGAAGGAGTCATGCCATATCGCCTACGACAACGAGCCATTGTCTTCCATTTATGTCATTTTAGAGCACTTCTGGCGATTATTTTTCAGATATGCGATTAAACGTGATAGCATCCAGAGCAAGTTAGTTCAAACAAAACAAGGCATTTAGTGCTGTCACTATCGAATTATTTTTAGAATTGATTAATCTAACGATTATTCAATCGATTAATCAACTAATCAGTGTCATTTTAATGTTGCATTTGAGTGTATTTTCCCCCTGATTCCTGTTTATTAACCAGTGATTGGTGTTTATTTCGTACTTCGTATTCATATAGTGATTACCGGTTCAGTCATTGTTTTATTTCGATTAAAACACAGAAGATAATCAGTATTATTTCGTGAAGACTACAGAAGTCAGTGTACAATTACTGTTGATATGCTGAAATCAGAGGATTTGGAAAATTTTCAAATAAAAAAATGCCGCCAAATGATTACTTGATTATCAAAATAGTTGAATAGATTAATTTGATAATCGATTAATTGTGACAACTCTAAAGTCATTGATGCAGTTGCTGGCTCGGCACAATAGATTGCTTTTCTGTACCTCCGGAATATATCTTCCACTAACACTTCCAATTCCATCACTTCAAACTTCATTCCATGCATGCGATGCTCTCACAAGTGTTCCAGGTGAAAACCAGCAGTTGTGCCTAAATCACAAAACCCTCTTAACTCATTCACTCGCCGCCATTTTCACAGAAGCAGTCCCGTTCGCTCCCGGCTGTTTTACTGAATTTTGACTGATTTTGCAAGGCCCACAGAATATTGTGTTCTATAGCTATAAAAGCAAAAGAAAGATTAAAGTCTCTTCTTTCATCAGGAAAAAAAAAAAAGGATGTTTCTATCTTTTTCCGTTTTGCAGCAATTAGCATTAGAAGAGAGCTAAGTTTCATCAGTTTTCACAAATCTATTTAAAATTGTAAGTAATTGAGCTTTTTTTCTAGATGGCCCTGGTTGATCTCCTTTGCTCTGCTGCCACCTGCTGGCCGTTTGTGTAATAACTACCATTTCTGCAACCGTTGCTTTGCAGTTCAGAGGCTGCATCAAAGCCTTTTGTATGCTCTAGCATTAAAAAACAACAACAACAAAAACGTATAAATACGTCTTTGGGACACTTAAAACATAAAAAAAAAACGTATTTACACGTTATTGGGAGCAAATGAGTTAAATATGGTGGACTCAATCAATATTACACGTTACCGAAATAATGCAAACAACTCTTTTGTTTGTTTGTTGACATAACGTGAAATATACTGGAAATGTTGTTTAATATTATTGCAAACATGCAGTACAACCAAAGGCCTCCCTAAAATACTTGGTTTGAGTACCACACTACGAAAGGTCCATCACTGATCCTATTTACAACACTTGCCTTAAGAGTGTGCGTAAAACAACAGCTTTTAATATGCACTCCGGTTGCCTAAAAAGTGTTTTTGCATGTTTGTTTTAAGTAGTGAACTGTTAAAAGGCATGTCAAGTGCAAGCGCTTATCGGAAAATGAGAAGAGGCCTCTGAATGAGTTGCGTTATAAGCCATTGTCCAAATTAGGACTTGTTGCAAAGTTATTACTTCGACGTGAGTGAAGCGAGCAGGTTTCAAGCAATAATTCTTGACGACTAGTGTATGCATCAGGCAGGAGGCTTTAATCTCGCTGTATAAACTCATAAAATCGGGACATGAGTCTTGAAAACGTAATTAAATGCTACGGCGTAACACAGAAAAGGTCAGAAGGGAGCTGCGGTTGTATCCGAGTGCTCGGCAGCTTCCAATTCCGAGATGTCATTCTGATTTACAGCTCGGGGCAGCTCTATTGATAATAAATGTCAGACAGACTTTGTGTGTTTGTCCGGAGTTGTCTTGAAAGACATCCAAAGTATCGGAACAGTCTGTTTTGTCAGTAATAAGTCATCCGCTACGTTATCGGACACTGTGAAAACGCAGGGCGTCGAAAATAACGTGTCAGAAGGGGTTCGGAAATGAGCCAACAGAGAGCAACGTGGGTATGGAATAGACTTTTGAAATTAGCAAGTTTTAAGGCAAAATGCTTCACTTCAAATAGAGAGTACAACATTATACAGTATAGCGCCCAACAGCTATAATGTGTGCAAAGTATCAATGGGGGGGCCGAAGTTGAAATTTCCAATTTCCAACATTGAATGAAAGAGAGACTGCCGATGCTCATTTGCATTGAAAACAATCGTCACCGTCCTGGAAAATGTAATTACCTGAATGACGGGAGGTCACTATTGGAGAATATAAAATTACGCAACTCCAAAGACATTGTTTCCAACTTCTTCAGTGGACTATAATCTCAGTTGGACGCCGAGATTTGAACACTCGGGGTCAGAAAGTGAAACTCAGTTACAACCAAATATGGTGAAGCAGCATGTAGCTGTTATGCTGCACACATGTGGAATAAGCTGCCAACAGGAGTGAAGCCATCTTTAAATGTTAATGTTCTTAAAATCTTTGTGTCATGCTCATGATTAACTCTTTGACCGCCAAAAACGTTTAATAACGATTAGTAAAGTCACGATGTATGCTGCCATAAACGTTAAATGACGTCAACTACTTTTTTTTTTCTTTTTTTTTTTTTTTAAATCAATGGGCAGTGCAATGTCGAAGTGCACCGCTGCCTGGTCAATGTGTTGTGGAATCAAAAACACTCACTAAGTATGGCCAACAGATGGCAGCATTCGATTTTCAATGGGCTGCCGGTGTATGAAATTACAATGAAACATGACATAATCTGAGGAAATAGAACATTTTCAAGGATGATGTAAATGATCAAAACCTGATCAAATCAAAATCAAAATCAAAGCTGCTCTGCCTTGCCTTGTCCAGCACCAAAATTTCCTAAGCGTCCGTCTAGTGTCTTTTAGGGTGCTACAGTTGTATCCCTAAATCCAGAATGATGTATGTCATTCATGAGCAATAATAGCAGTTATACATCTGACTTTTTCCAAGGACTAGAAAGCATGGACGACTACACAAGAAGCATTTTCAAATCATGAAACACCTTCCTGATATTTGAATGACTGAGTGCTCAGCGGCTAATTAAGTGAATGCCCCCAGTGGTAAAAGTGTCACCAGCAAAAAAAAAGCATCCGGAGAAAATCCATTAGAGCCTCAATTTGACGCACACTTCACGCTATGAACAAAAGCAGTCCATTATGCTGAGATAGTTTATGCTTTGTGTAAGAAAATCAATTAAAATGTGTTTTTCTTCTTAAAAAAAAAAAAAAAAAAAAAAAAAAAAAAAAAAAGTGTCTTTAAGCTGCCACTCCCAATTTAAGTCTACTGTAAAACTGAACAAAAAACTAAGAGTTTTTCACATATTTTGTTGAACTAAACCACATAAGAAAAAGCCCACTTGCTTAATGCTAACAGACAACGCAAAATGCCATAGATGGGCTAACAAAAAGTTCGTTACAACCCTTTTTGCTAACGATACTTGAACACAAACTGTGCACAAAACATGTCGGCAGACAATACAACAGGCATACATTTTTTTTTTATCCTAGGCAAAAAAACTGATAAGACAGTGGCTTATTGAGTCACTTACTTGTGGAACTCTTCTTCATGTGCTAGGTACTACACTGCCCCCTATTGACCAACTATGGTTGAACCCAAATGAGACTCAGATGGAAGCAGACATTGAAACAACCTAATGTAGCCAGAGCAGTCTGGTAGTCATATTTTTTTCTATGACATTAAAAGCACAAAAGGTGATTCAAAAAGCATACTTCCAACTTGTCGTTTTCTTACAAGAAAGCACGAAATAAGCATCCTTTATTTACACGAGCGCCTGTGTGTGACTTCCCATTGAAAAACAAAAACGCACTTGGCTCATATGCAAATGACGCGAGCCCACTGAGCGGTACTTGAACGCCCCGTTCTCAAAAGTATGGCGAGGATAAGCACAAATTGAATTACAGCTGGTGCGCTAGCAGCAATTATGCTGACCATTTATCTAAACAATACACCATAATTGCAGCCTTTATTTGCATATCAAACACTGACGTGTTTTTTAAAAAGACAACTTGCAGTCGGGCGACATCACAATATAGTAGGATGCAATTTTCATACCGCAAAGGCTGCAATTTGTTTAAAAAGAAAACTAAACTGAAACTAAGCGTTTATTAAAGAACTAAAACTAATTTAAAAAAAACTAACAGGACCACCCTGAAAACTAATTAAAACTAACTAATTAAAAAAAAAAAAACCCTCAAAACAAAATAAAACTAAAATGAAAAATTCCTAAACTATAATAACCTGCTTTGCCATATTACAAATAAATTGGTTTATATACTGTACTATTTTTATAAATATGCAAAAGCACAACCAAATTATTTGCACAATTTTTAGGACTAAACACAATTTCTCTTCATAATATTATGTGGCCCTTGCGTCCTTCTGATTTTCTGTTATGTGGCCCTCAAATGAAAAAGTTTGGACACCCCTTGATTAAAGGGAATGTACAAACCTTGTGCATTTCGAATCTAATCAGAATATACACTGATTTCACACATCATGCTCACACCACCATGGCACCGTGCCGTGCACCCGTCTCTTATTTCGGGATGAGAAAGTTGGCAACCCTAAGGATGAGGCTAATAGCAACATAGATTCATTTAAAATGGGACCAAAGACAAAAAAAATAATAATAATCCTATGTTTTGCTGTTCCAGGGTATGTCGTGGTAAAGTACGTTATTTTAAACTAAAAAGGTCAACCATATGTTAAATTGCAATATTGAGCGAGGGGAAATGGCAATCTTGTGGTATAATTAAACTCACATATGCAAGGAAGCATATACTTTAACTCTTTCACTCGCACCCATTTTGACTGAAACAACCCCGGCTGTTTGACTGGATTTGGACTGATTTTGCAAGGTCCACAGAATATTATGTTATAGTGCTATAAAAACATGGAGACACACTAAAAGAAAGATTAGACTTTCTTGTCATCAGGGGGAAAAAAAACTGGGGAAAAAAAAAGCTTGTTGGAACATGACCCTGGCTGATCTCTTATACTCTTTTTGTCACCTGATGGCCGTTTTTTGTAATACTAACATTGCTTTAAGCGACCTCTTCAGGTCAGAAGCTATATTAAAGCCTTCTGTTTGCTATAGCATAAAAAAAACATGAAAAAAAACAAACAAAAACGTATAAATACGTTTTTGGGAGTGAATGAGAAAGTATTAAAAACGTATTTATACGTTTTTGGGATTGAATGAGTTAAGGGCATCCGGAGTAATATAGATCAAGTTATTCAGATTCGTGCGGCTTTTTAGTAACAAAAGGCAAACGTGTCGGGAGCTTCACAGGAAAGCTTCATGTTTTGCTCTCTAATCCACAAGCAGCAGGTGTTATACGCTAATCCCGTTTTTTTTGTTTTTTGTTTTTTTTCTCAGATCCTCTCTAATTACTTATTGATGACCCAGCAATCATCACATCAAGACATGATCGTACAGTTTAACACACAGCGCGTGCGACACGGGGAACCTGTTTAACATCTAATGAGACATCTGCGTGAAATTATAGGAAACGCGATAAACAGCGCGTCAAGTTCACTGACACATACGCATTGTCATTTTCCGTTTTTTTTTTTGTTTTTTTTTCCCCCCCACCTGCAAACATTTCTCTCCACACACTTTGCAAATGAAGCGCACAAGAGCTTGTTTTGCGCCGCAAAAAGCAAATTGGCCACTTGGGTGAGTGCAGCATTCCAGATGGTTGCTCTCCACCTTGTTTTTGCAATACACTTCACAAAAATAGGAACAGCTCAAGTTTAATATCAGCAAATTTAAATGGAATTTCAATGTGGAAAGATGATTTTCAATATTCCCATCTCAAGGCAGTTAAGCATCCCCAAACAAGTTTTGTGCGACATCGAGTCAAGTCTGGTGTGATGTATTCTGATCCGTCATGCAGAACTTGCACGCAATTGAAAGAGTGAAAAAATACAGTTTTCAGACTCCAAATAAACTGGAATTAAATGTATATAATTAGATTTGGTGGAATTGGCTGTTTTTTTTACAATCCTGACTTTCCCCACTGTCTTACCAAAAAAATAATCAATGAAAAATCTTATCACCTTGTGCAAGAGAGAGACAAAGTTTCCAGTGTGATTAAATGGGCCATGTTTTATTTTACAGTTTCCAATAAACATGGCCATGCCCCTAATAAAAGATTATTTTGAGGGTTATAAACAGCCAGTGGTGTTTTATTTTATTTTTTATTTTTTTAATGCACTTTACACATGGTCAACTCTGTGTAATTAAATTTCACCATGCATTGTTGCGTTTTGACTTTTTCACCTCAGTGGCGTTTACAAAAGATGCTTGTTTATGCAAAACTATACATGCATCCGTCGCCTTCCGTGCTAACAACTACTTTGACTGACAGAAATGGAATTGAAGAAAATACATATACTCATGTCTTGTAGACTTTCTGGGTTGGTACAAGGTCGGTTTTTTTTGGGGGGGGGGTTTATAATGAATGCAGAAAAGTGGCAGCACATATGCCACTAGGAGCTTATACTGAAAGTATCTATCTTAAAGTGAACATGAACAAAAACATGGTGCATAAACACAGATCCTGCTTTTTTTTTTTTTTTTTTTTTTTTTTTTTGCTGGTTTTACATTTTACTGACAAGATTCATGCCAAGTATAAGCAACCAATTTCCATAAGGGAGAAACATTGCTAAAAGACAAAATAAAATATGACAAACAAAGGTTTTTTTTTTAATACAATTTATACAATGGTTCCATTGAAATGAATGGAAATGAGATACATCTGTTCCAGCAACAATTGATGTAATTTAATTCACCTTCACTGTATGTTGAATTCCCCTGCGATTGGCTGGCAACCAGTTCAGCGTCTACTGCCCAAAGTCAGCTGAGATAGGCTCCAGCACCCTCCGTGACCCTTGTGAGGAATAAGCGGTCAAGAAAATGGATGGATGGATATTGAATTTCATAGTAAACTTCAACTGGGTGTGGCATTAAACACCTTGAAGTAGTTTTTACCTTTTTTTTTTTTTTTGAAGAATTATTTATTATTTCCCAAACCGCTGCTTGTTGTGAGTGCATGTCGGTGTAATTGAGGTAGATTGACCTCAAACTGTAGGTCAAAGCAGCCAATTACAATTTTCTGCCATGTATTTATTTCCTCAACCCATATCCGCGCACCCGGAACAAAATGACATCATGTTTGGTTTGCCTGGATTGCCTCCCGCTGGTTTAAATACAGATAACATCAACACTGCTCCACTGGCTGCAGTGACAATTGTTGCACCCCTAATGTACCACATTCAGACGATAATTAAAGACGGCATCTTATGGAAAATTAACTTTTGAATTGTTTGAATAAAAACAGTCGTGTCTCTGGAGTGCCTGCCCACCTCTGAAGTGTGAAATTACGCAACTAAGAAAATCTTTTGTTAGGGGCCCATTCCCAAACTCTGTCAGTGAGCTACTCATAATTTACATAATATCGTTAAATAATATTAGCCAACAGCATTATCAGCATAAAAAAAAATTTAATTGATTTTTTTTTTTTTTTTATCATGAACTTCTGCCTCCATTAGTGAAAGTATGAATAATATTTTTACTCCGCCTTCAAGGAGGCTCACTTTTTTTATTCAGACTTGGATGCTCGAGAACACTAACCTCACCGCCCCTTTGCGCCTTGTCGTCATGGTAACAAAAGCCCCACTTGGCATTGGTCGCCGTTTTAGACTTTTCACGAGACAGATCCGCCCCTCAAAAGTGACTAATTTGAGGTAAAGTGTGCTATAATTTTAAATCCTTGGGGAATTTGGATGAGAGCACGTCAGACATTTTATGAAGACATTTGGCAAATGTTTTGCGGAAAATAAACTTCACTGTACTAACTAGACTAAGTGCAATTTCTGGAGGAATTGTGTGGGAATGCTGAAAGCAAATTGAGAGATAAATTATAAAATTGTGACCTACTGGTTGCTGCGCTTTACCGACTGTGCCACCGAGCAGTGCCTGGTAATGATGATAATTTATATATATGGAAGTGGGCGTGGAAAGCGATACTTAAAAAAAGTTCAATGACTGTCCCATTGAAAATGAATGGTGAAAAGTTCATAGAGAATGTTAAATTGTGCAAATACTGTAAGTAATGTGGAATCAGACGATAGATACCCCGGTAGGCGTGAATTTTTGAAGCTAGTTGAAATTTGAACAATGTAAATTGGAAGTATTATATGGGAGTTGTTAGGTGGCAAAAAACTGTGGAGAATAAAAATCACAATAACATATGTTATTTATTATATGTCTTATTTGACTAGGCCTGCACGTACTCGAATAGAGTGTAAGTGCACATCCACCACAGTAGATGGCAGTGGTGCGCTCATTGTCAGAGTGGGGGGTTATTATAAATAATGTTAATACATTTATTCAGTCGATTTATATTTTGTTTTATTTAATGTTAACTCATTCACTCCCAGCCATTTTCATGTTCTATTGCTATAAAAACATGGAACCTACCAAAATAAAGATTAAAGTCTCTTCTTTCATCAGGGAAAAAAAAAAAAAAGTGTATTTGTATCTGTTTTTACATTTTGCAACAATTAGCATTAGAATTAGCTAAGTTTCATCATTATTTACAAACCTGTTGAAAATACTGGGAAAAACAGCTTGTTGCAACATGGCCCTGGCTGATCTCTTATACTTTGCTGCCACCTGCTGGCCATTTTTTTCCTTTTTTTTTTTTTTTTTTTTTTTTTTGTATAACTAACTTTGCTTTAAGTGACCTCTTCAGGTCAGAAACTGCATCAAAGCTGTCATAATGCTCCAGCATACAAAAACCTAAAAAACAAAAACAAAAACAAAACAAAAAAACAAAAAAAACAAAAAAAACGTATAAATACGTTTTTGGGAGTGAATGAGTTAATGAGGATGCAATGTCATGTGGAATTGTACTTTAAAATAATTTTATAGACAAATGCTAGTATTTACAGTCGCAGCGGAGAGAATAAATGGTTAAGTGGTTTTAAGTCAGTGTCCACTGAGATCCAACTGCATCACACACGGTTGTGATGCCATACTTGTGATATTTCAAAATGAAAAGAATGTCCGGATTATGTCAGCAGGTATGGTAAACACTCCGGTAATGGAAAAGATCAACGATGGCCACGGCAATAAGCAGCAAGATGAAGCGTAATGGTGTAGGTGACTGAATGAAATTGAAGAGAGGATAATGAGTCCATAGCGACGGAGATCTGCGCTCGCTCGGGCTGGCTCATCTCATTAATTGTTTAAACCGGTTAGATTTCAGAGCCGCCTTGAGACCTTTTGAATCCTCAAGGCAAACCGGCGGCCACCTGCTGTTTTCGCTACGGAGAAAAATACAGCCCTTTTAATACAGGTTGCTAGGTAATAACGATCCGCCTTTCAGCTCAGCGTGCCCTTTTAATGACACAAGGCTGCTCTTAACTCCGGGCTCTCCGAAGTGAAGCGGTCCAGAATGATGGCGCGAGAGCGGCAGAATGGATCCTGAAAGCCGAGAGGAAATAGTTGGAGAAGAAGTTTGGAGTGTCTGGCTCCATTCATCCTCGCCGAATGTGACGGCGAAGGATGTGCCGCTCGCGTTCTGGCTGACGAGCTTTCTCGACGCTGACTTTTGGGGTCAAGTTGCGAGACGAGCCGTTTTCCTCAAAAGAGGGCTTTCACTGCCACGCAGTTGATTGGCTGGAGTACTTTAAAGTGAACAGAAGTGCGTCAAGTAATGACGAGCTGCTGCTGTATGAGTTGCTATTGACTCAAAAGTCTCCTTTGAGCCAATTCTTCAGATTAGATTTAACTTTATTTTTATTGCACAGAGTAACAGTACCAAGACAAGAAAATGCAGTTTAGCTTAGTGCAGTATATGCATCATCTGGGCAGTCTTTACAGTTTTTGTAAGCATATTATTGGCATATGGTTCATCAATCGACATCTGTGAAGCATTGCCAAATGCTGCCAGGAAATTATTCTGTCCCTGACTACGGTTCAGGGCCAGTTTAAGGAGCTTTATGGCTGTCACACTGCTCCAACGTGTAGTAGAATTTACACTAGCTGATGTTAAGTTGGGGTAATAAGGGGTAGGACTGGATAAGTTTTCAACTTCTTCCTACTCCCTTGAACATATACATAGATATTTATTGGATGTTTCTTTTATTTTATTTTATTTTATTTTTTTTACTTTTAACTTTGTGTTTATATAATTATACGTGTATATGTGCATATGTTCAATAAACTTCAAACTTCAAACTTCAAACTTCAAGTTTCTCGAAAGAGGATCTGTTCTTGCAGCAGAAGTCCTGCTACTACCGCCGCTGATGTCAAACTCCTCGAGAAGGCGAGAACGCAAAGTCAGGGAAATCAGCGTCCGTTAAAGCTTGATTCTGCGGATTCTTCGGAGAGTGACAAATTGTTACCCGTACGGACTTCAGCATAATCTTCAGATTGAGCAACCTGAAGTCGGTACGGGGAAAAGCTTCACCACTCTCCAAAGCATCTGCTGAATCGAGCTTTTGTTGATGCCGACTTCCAATGCGGCCATCCGGACACACTTTCGCTCGCTTTGCATGATCGCCTGCTCTAGGAGTTCACTGTTGTCATCGGTAGTGATGATCGTTCTTCCACTTGTTGGTTTGTTGAGAACAGATCCTGTTTCAAGGAACTGGCCGTGGACTGCATAAGCTTCCCAAACTGGCGCTGAGCTGTAGTCGGTAAATTTTGCAACACTGCTCCAATGTCACTTGGCGAATCATCGGCAAGGGAAATCATCATTCTTACAAAATCTGCAAAACTTAATCTGTCAAATTCTGATGGCCTCTGTCTAAATATTACCTAAAACAAAATAGAAAGAAAGACTCTTAAACTGGCTTTTGGGACACCCTGTATATTAAACAGTAGTGATGAAATAAAATATTTTCACTTTGTAAATAGTGACAATGCTGCGAACTTGCGCAGTAAAACTGCTATTTTTGCAATAGGAGGTGCAAATATGGTTTAAAGGAACACAAGACTTATGTAAACTAACCTAATAGACCTATGCAGGCACGGGAAGAACATGCAAACTCCACCCAGGAAGGCCAGAGCCTGGACTCAAACCCGAGTCCTCAGAACTGGGAGGCGGACGTGCTAACCACTCAACCACCGTGCCACATGCCTAATACAATACTGGGAAATTATTAATAAGTGTTGTGTTGCTTTAAGAAGAGGCTTATGGTATGTACAATGAATACTACAGACAAGGTATATAAACAGTAATGGTGGTAAGGGATACCCAATTGTTTTTGTTTTGGGGTTTTTTTGCAAAACAAAAATAACTGTGATAAACGTAGTAACAGGTTTACATCATCATTATTTCTTTTTAATTGTGTAAATGTGGAAATACAGTGGAACTTCCAAAGTCGAACGTAATATTTTTTTTCAAACCCGGAGGAAGCATCTTATTTTGAAATGGCTTGGTCAGAACCAGCAAAAAGCCCAAAACGGCTCACAATAATGCCTACGGGCAACCTCATATAATGCAACCTGATGTTTTTTTGTTTTGTTTTGTTTTTACTTTGCATGAAAATAATAACATTTTTAAATAACATTAACATTTTAATATTACTAACCACTCGTGCGGTATACAACAGAATTCAGACACGGCATCACAAGTTAATTTGTGAGCAAATTAAGACAAAATAATCATTCTGCACAGTATTCATATTTTTTGTGACATTATGTCTATATGATTTTTCAAATGTAAAATGGATGCCTTGGCTCAAAAATTAAAGTGAGGAAACGCTGCTCTGGAAAATTTGCAACATCCGCCTGCCCAGGACTCAAGTGTTTGTTCTAGTAGGTGTTCCCTTTTCACGATGCACTCATTAATCAGCACAGTGAATCCATCCTGGCATATACAGCATATAAAAAGAGCACTACATTGACTTCTCATGAGTAAAGGCCTCTGGCAGCGATTATTCCTCGTTTCCTATATGTGAGCGTGGCACACTCCAGGCAACAGTTGGTACAAATCACAAATTTGCACCAGACAAGATAAAAGCCGGGAGAAAGTTGCTCTTGTTTCTGGCGACGCTAACTAGCGCTTTGCATCAAGCAGATGATACATTTCACCCAGACACTCCCACTGCTGACATCCACAGCTCTTATCCGTTAAATCTCCAATCTAATTAACCGCTTCAAATTTATCTGGTGGGCCGAGTAAACAAAAGGATCCTATAGAAGGCAGCCAGGCTTTATGTGCTTTACGCGCACCTGAAAGCAGAGCCGTGGATAAATTAAACATAGCATGCTTCATTTGAACTCCTCGACAGCGATATTCCCTTGTGGCTACTCAGACTTTCTCTGAAGTAGGAAAAAAAACAAAAAAACAACAACATCCCGAATCAAAACAAGCAATAAAAAAAAAATGTTAAAAAAAAAAAAAGTTGGAGAGAGAAAAAGAGAACAAGAAAAGGTCTCACTTCTCAAAGCGTGTGTCAAACTTTGTTGCTGTTTTTTGAAAGAATCAAACAGAATTTCATCACAGACAACTGTTGATAAAAACAAAAAAACAAAAAAAAAAACTAAAGTGTTCTGACAGGTGGAAGTGAACAACAAACTTCGCTTGACTTGTTTCTGTGAGTAAAGTCAAATGTATTCTGTCAAGAGCCCAAGAGAGCGAGTGCATGTTTATTTATTTTAAAGACGGAACTAGAAAGCAGAAAATGAATAAATGCATTCTAGGACTAAAATGTTGTTCGGGTTCTCTTCAAAATGGGCTGATTATGTAAAATACACCTTTCAATGTTTCAAATTTTCTTCCGATTTCTCCACCCATGACTTGACTGCTTGGCTGTGTGAAGATCCAACACTTTCAAGTGCCAGACTACAGACACATACTTGAATGTTAGGAAGTTTTGAGTTTTTGGGCGAAATTGACAGTTTGGTGATGAAGCGCTGCATTCACGAGTGAAAATACAATGATTTTACTTATCTTGAGTGGAGTGCTCTCCAATTTGCATTTTGCCTTTTACACTTCGGGGGGCCAAAAGAAACACTGCGCAAGTGAAAGTGGGCGGGGTGAGCAGTGGCTCATTTGCATGAGATCTTAAATTGGCTCATTTGAGCTAGATTTAAAAATAAGGGTAGAGGGGATCTTAGCATTATTTTGACAAATGTTAGGCAACAAAAAATTACTTCTGTAAATGGAAGTTAAGGATGAGAATTTATTTTAAAAAGAAATGTACATTTAAATGATACTTTTGAGGGTTTATTTGTAAATATTAGTTTAATCAAACTCTTAACTACAATTTCAAGTGAATATGGGGGAGAAATAGCAAAAATTGCACAGTTGTGCCTTGATTTGTAATATATTCATAATAATGTCAACTGTATAATAGTGTACTTTATACTAGAGCTGTCAAAATTAATCGATTATTCGACAAGTAATTGATTGTCAAATTAATTGACCGCTATTTTTTTTTTTTTTTTTTTTTAAATAAATAATCGGATAATCGTTAGGAGCCACTTTTTAATTTAAAATTGTCCAAATCCTCTGATTTCAGCATATCAACACTAATTGTTTGACTGATTTCTGTCGTCCTTCATGAAAGAATGTTTATATTCTGTGTTTAATCGAAATAAGACATTTGCAAACATCTGTTTTTACTTTGTAACGAACCGGTAACAATAACAACCCCCCCCCCCCCCCCTTTTTTTAATCACTATACAAATATGAAGTACAAAATAAACACCAATCACTTGTTAATAAACAGTAATCAGGGAAAAAAAATATTAAAAATATTCAATGGTGATAGCACTACTTTATCGCTCATTTACTATACATACACTTTATAGGCTTACTTTGACAGTTAATTTTAACTGGGAGGGCAACGGGTTCAAGAGCTATCAACAATCACTCCCACACAGTATAATCAAACTGCATCTTAAGTTATGCACAGACCAAAAAAAAAACAAAAAACAACAACAACAACAAAAACCAACGCGTCCCACCAGCGGGATTACAGTAATTACACTCAGGTGATTGTGTTTGCCTTCCTTTTTATGGCCATATTAAAATCAATGATTGGGAAAGGCCCACACAAGGACGAACCGACGAATTATTGTGCTTTCGGTGCCACGGCAATGACGAGATGAAAGACATTTAGACGGATAATTACTTTGGTCAATAGCGCCGGCTTGCTCTGTTTTACATTCCATTACGGCGAGGACGAACGGCGGGTGGTTTCATCACGCTCGCAGCCGAACATAAAGGGACGCCGCAGCCCGAAGGGAGTCCTCTCCCAGGTAAATGAGCACTTTATGAGCGGGGGATTAGCGCAAAGCCCACGCACGCACGTTTGTGTCAGCGGGGCTTTTGGGGCGTGGGCTCATCTGTCCTCCAAGCGCTGATCCCAATTCCCAATTACAGCTGTACACGCCTGCAATCGTAAACTTATATTGCCGTCATGCTTAACCCCTAAGACTGTTGATCTCCCATGCACAAATAGATCGGGGCCAAGACTATCCTCGTGTCTATATCAAATTATGAACCACTTGAACCTGAAATGTCAAAACAGGTTTCCTTGTCTCATCCCACCCCCCCCTGATAAAGCTAATACCTCCAGGGGACACACACACCTGTGCTATTTAGACATCAGCTCCTCGTACCAAGAGCACACTTTAGCGATCCATCACACGGTGACACACTCATCAGCTGCACGCAGACAAGCTCGCTATCTGAAGAATAGCTGATGGGAGATGTGATAGGGGGCCAACTCAAGTGTGTCATGTCCCCAAGCATCAATGTGTTGGACACATATGGCGCCATAGAACACCGTTTGCACACATGATCGCCGGAATGTGATTTAAATTAACTGTACTGTATGTCTGTTAGGAATAATTGTCAATAGTAAGTTATCATACATTTGCTGCAATGAAGAACTGTGTCTGCTTGCAATGAAGAATGCTTTGCACATTCACATAGCCTGGCTATTTCAAGATAGCACAAAAAGCTGAGGAACCACAACATCTAACGCAGCAGAATGGTTAGAGCCAGGCTGCTGAGGTCGCCTGTTTTCTGTTAAGAAATGATTGCAAACTTGACCACGCATGTACTCAGCAATCTTCTCTTCACATGCACAACACATAGACAAACAAGTACACCATGTTCCAACTATGCCTTGCATTTGCATTTTTAGGGTTGGAACACCCATGTAACTAGGGGCGTGAAAAACCAAATAAATAGAGAGTGTGAGGAGAGGAATCTTCAGAGAGGGCAGGAGTGAATTGTATCAGTCAGTTCCTCTCCTCTGTCCTCGCGAGCACTGAACTGAGCGTCTTCTCTCCTTTTGGTGTCGTGTTTAATAGATGTCAAACAGGTAACCCTGACAATGTCACACCTACTTGTATTTATATAACACATTTCATGCATAAGACAACTACAAACACGACACCTGAAAACATTTGCAAACAGAACAGCTGAAGTCTCTCAAAGGCAAAGCCAAGAAAACTAAAGTAGTTTATTAAAATTACTAAAATAACTATTTACTAGCTACTTTTATACTAAGCACATTAATACACTAGCTTATATGACCCACAATTGACACACAATCACTCAACACACAGACTGGCAAACACTTAGCTAGCTAGTTAAAATGTGCCAGCTACACTCACATTCACTGACACCCACGTCACTCACCTGGCCAGGGTCCGCCTTTTAAACCCCAAACACTCAAAGTCACAGATACGACAATGAAGAATTTCCAACAACAACAACAATACACTTCTCTTTCGTCCTGATGCTATGATGTCAAACTTTTATGTGCCAACTGCGGTGGGCAACCAAGGCAGCAATCAGGATTTGGCATTCCAAACCGTATCCAGATGAACCCAACTGTATCGCCTGGTGATAACGTTTGTTACGTACCATTAGGGCTCTCCTCGTCGATTGTCACTATAGTTGCAGGGGGGCCGGGCCGGGACAGCTTACACTCTGTCAAGACAGGAGGAAGTCGGATTAAGAAACAGTTTGCAAATGGACATCATACTATAATAGCAAAAAACACAACTAGTCAAAAACACACAAAGGGACAAAAGTGCTGGTTTTCACATAATCACAGTGCATTCGATTTTGTAAATCCTATAAAATTGTGTTGAATATACATGTACAGTATGGTGTCAATACAGTCGAACCTCCACAGTAGTAGTAGATATTTGGAATTCAACCAAAATGTTCTCTTTATAATCTAATACAATATGTATCAATATGCGGGTGCAGTATAACGTTTTGCAGTAATAGTAGTAAGAAGTCAAACTCCAAACAATCAAAATCAGGTCAGCTCTGAAGTATTTATTTATACAAGTCTATATTTTGAGTTGCATGCCATAATTGTAGTACCATGTTGTGCCACAACATGCCCGGCAGCACTGAGCTCCACTGAATGTAAATGCAGGGCAATCCAAGAAGAAGAGGCAGAGATGGTCCCAAACTAAACTCTAGTCATAGTCGTCATTTCCCACAGAGCAGAAAATAAGCCTGTGCGCTGTTTTGTATTTTAGCATGAAGCCAGATTTCTTGAAAGTGAGAACAGGCATTAAGGAATACTTTACAAATTAGTTTATAAGTTTGTGTTGTAATATGTTTAAAGCTTGTTGGAGGTGGATAAACATTTTAAAAATGTTTTATATGGTCCCTCTATTTCATGAATTTCCGTCTATCACGCTAGATCTGGAACACATCCTCGCTGTAAATATGGATGCATTATTTTCTATGAGGAAAATGTATGAACCAACATACTGGACTGGGTTGTATTCAACTTGGGAGGTTCAACTGTACATAAAAAAAACAGATAAACAGACATACTAACTGGAGTAAGGTGGGAACAAAACAGGTGACAGATCTTTTTTATACAGCAGGTGACATGGCGAACAGCGTGACAGTGACAGCGGTACAAGCAGGGCGGCAAAAAAAAAAGCAGATGGGAGGTCACGCCGGGCGAGATGCGGCGAGCTCACGGGACGCAGGTAATGAGAAAGGCCGCCAGATGGGGCGGCGGGGAGGTAAGCCGATGAAAGGGAGCAATGTTGTCTTTCAGTGGGGGTGAATACACAGGGAGGAAACTAAAACAACAGCCCTCTTACCCTCGTATTGCCAGTCTGAAGAGGTTAGTGGCGCCAGAGAAAAGCAGAGCAAGAAGCATGAAAAAAATCGCATGAAACATTTGAGGGTTCGGGGGCGGAATCATTATAAAGATGAGCAGTTATTATAGCACCGAAAAAAAAGAGGCAAGACATCGGAGAAGTGCATTACGGGGCCACATATACTCCTGCTGCCGGGCTGTTATTACACCGTGCGAGATGGATGACGCGTTATAAACATGAATCAATTTAAACACCGAAGCTTACTCAGGAATTTATGTTGCTATTGAAAGGGAGTAACAAAGAAAAAGACGGAGTGGAAGCTGTTTTGTGTGAAGCAAAACTTTTTGCTGGTAGGAAAATAATTCATGGCTGGGTTAGGTACACGGAACACCAGTTCGTGCGGGACACATTTCAGACCTAACCAAAGTAGGTGAGGAAAATCCACAACACAGTGAGACCACCTTATTTTTTATGTAGTGTTACCCCTTCCCATACACTTTTAAACACATTTGAACTTATTTTTTATTTACTTATATTTTGCACACATTGTAAATTAATTGAAAAGCAACAAAAAACTTAACTTCAAGCATAAAATGTACAGAAAATACTGTACATATTCTAGTGTGTGAGAGATGGGTGTGAGCTGTGACCGACAGCAGCTCGAGTGCATGTGCTCACTATAAAAAATGCATTGGCCACTGGCTCTCCTTTCCAACATGTCAGGGGCATTACAGTAAGTAAGAATACAGTGAAGTTGCTTATTCTTGGTTGGGTGTTTGAGAATTTACCTGCCATATTTGCCACATTTAGATTTTTTGGGGGGGAACCTATCCTCCATTATTCATTGAAGAACTTTATTATGTGTTTTTGTACTTTGACTAAAGCAATAAAGCTTTTACTTTGACACTTATTCATTTAACTCTTTTACCGCCAAAAACGTTTCATAACGATTACTAATATCACAACATATTCCGCCATAAACGTTAATGAACGTCAACTGCGTTTTTTTGTTTGTTTGTTATTATAAATCGGCAGTGTATGTCTAATGGAGTGCTGCCTGGTCAATGGGTTGTGGAATCAAAGTAAGTTTAGAATTTGATTCGGAAAAAAATCACCATCTTGTGGCATTTTAGTGTCAAGGAACAATTAGAAAAAAAATGAACTACATACAGTATGTTGAAAAAAAGTGAGTTGAAAACTTTCATTCAGACAAAAAAAAAAGTGCTTTGACGCAACCTTGTAACATCTATAGGCAATTCTAAAGCGTTTCAACCCACTGTCAACAGTCAGATGTGCCAACCACTATTTCACCATGTTTTACATTTTTTGAGCGTCACGTGCGTTTTAAGATATCGAATCCCTTGCAGCACGTCGTCCGACGGTCTCCTCTTACATGACGGTGTGTCATCAGAGAGGCCGAAGCGGCGAGTCACAGTCTAAAGTTTCACACCAACCTGCTGCCGGGCAACAACCGCGCACCTGTTGCAGGTGCGAGAGCGTGCGGCGCCCTCACATGAAATATGCATACGGGGCGCATTTTAATCAAGAGCCGGGCCGTTCCGTCGGCGGATGGCACTTGGCCACCAAATGGCAATAAAACACCGTTTAACATGTTATTGTTCATGCATGATTGATTAAGTGAATCTAAATTCTGCTTTAGCGCACTCGCTCGGCTATCATGGCTTCAAACCCGCGCGGCTAATTCCTCAAGTGCACTCACCGCTCCTCACCCCAGGTTCCAAAAATAATTAGGCAATCTGCTCCCAACTGCGGAAATGAAAGCGGAAGCGCGAGTCTCCCGTAATAGGTGCAAATTGGACCGACTAAGTAGATAACGGTCGGTGCAGGCTGAGGAATAAACTAGAGGCTGCATCAAAACTTCAGTATGCAAATGAGTCCTGAGAATAGTCTGTGTGAAGCAGACTGTGAGAGAGCGTAAACGTGAGGAGTGAATAGGAAGAGTTACTTTGTGTATAAGTTCACGCGAAAGCAAACACACTTCAAACGTGGCCTATACTAGTATATAACATGGATAGATCCTCAAATCTACCTATAATAAGCAGGTAATGTGAATTTTATTGTTAGCCCGTCAAAAACATTACGGCTAACCACCAACAAACAAAAATCACATTTACACACCCTAGCAAATCATCTGACTCAAACGATTATGTGATTATTTCCTCTAAAAACAACAGTTTCAAAACTGGTGAATGTGACCTATAATATATGAGTATGAATAATGGCTTAAATAGTATTTGTCATGCATTAGCATTAGCATGAGCGCTAACGTTCTTGTTTTACAGTCTTGTGCGGCGCAAAGCGAGAAATACTGAGGCAGTCAATGTGAAATGTGCAATTATTCATTCTAAAAAAATAAAAAATAAAATAACAGCTAAAAAGTCATGCGGCATGATTGTGTGAAATATGATAGATGATAGATATAATAGTTAATATTTATCGTAATATCTATCCATAAGCTAACTTCATTCAGCTAATCAGCTAGCTAGCTAGCAATGTATGTATATGCGAATCTGATACCTAGTTAACAGAATAAGCTAAGCTAGGATGACTTGGCTATATCTATCTATCTATCTATCTATCTATCTATCTATCTACCTACCTACCATCCATCCACCCTCTATGTTAAGCTAACTTAAATCTACCTGGTAGCTATTTATATAACTAGCAGATCTGCCAATTTGATACCTAGCTAGCAAGGCTAGGATGACTTGGCTATTTCTCTATCTATTGGACAAGCAGTCTATTCAAAGCAATAATATGTAATTATTCCTGCGAAAAACATGCCACAGCAACCCGAGACTACCTGTTTAAGTCGTCTTTACCGCTTACGTATTAACCTGGGCACCTCTCATGTTATGTTCACATAAGCATTTGTGGTGCTTTTACCAACTTCGCTGCTCACTAAAATGATCAGAGTCATTACTTCAAGACATGATGCTACAATCTACAGCTGTGTTCGTTTGTATTCACCACCGTGGCTTAAATGTCAATCAGTAGAGCACAGACGTCCGCCAAGGGCAGTCAATTGGCTCGGCGTCAAATTGTAAAACCTTCCGAAACACGCACATACGCATCCTGCATCAGAATTTTTTGGAGTTGCGGATTTTCAGGACAAAATTATTCTGCCGTGTGTGGAAACTAATAAAAGGCACAATAATTTTAACTCTTCAAAAAATATGTTGATGTTTTATTGATGGTGAGGAGTTTTAGCGGGGAAATAAGTGTCAAAAGTTGCAAATGTAAACACGAATGAACATGTGAGTAATTTTTGCACACTTGAAATTGTAACACTGATAAAATAATGGCAGTGTTTCTCACAAAACATAAAATGGATGTGAGCAGTAAATTTGTCGAATCCTTGAATTCAAATGGGAAAATATATTTCCCTCCAGGACCATGCCATTCGATAAAAGGACCACGTCCAGTACAACAAGACAGTGGAAAGATGGACTTCTACTCAGTGACATTTAGTTGTTGTTGTTTTTTTTTTTTTCTCAACTAAAACTTTCTCTTCCTCCAATTGCCTGTTCTTTCCTGTGGCTTCAACTGGAAAAAATAACCTTTTTAAGCAACCGATAAATCAAACTCTTTCCCCCACGGGGGTGCAGAAGTTAAAGGACAACAAAGTTAACAAGCGATACGGTCCAGGAAGGTGGCATCGTTTCAATCAATCATGCACAGCCATGCAAGAAAAAAAAACAACAACAACGCAAACTTCTCGTTCATTTACCTTCTGGGAAGTTTGTTGGCTGTTGGTGACCATCTTGTTTCTTTTTTTTTTTATATATATATATATTTGAGCTCTGTTAACTAAAATGGAATAACAATTCCTAAAGGTAGGGATGTTTGATTTTGTTATTTTCATTTCAGCTCTTTAAAATATATCAATAATCAAGACTTTTGATCAAAGTCTTGGCTCCATGTTGACCACTTGAAACGCAGACTCAGAGTTTGGGTAAAATCGATTTTATTCTGGAGGAAAAATATAAGAATTTTTTTTTTTTTTTTTTTGGTCTTATAATTTTATTTACTGCGATTGGCTGGCAACCCTACTGCCCAGAGCCAGCTGAGATAGGCTCCAGCACCCCTCGCGACCCTTGTGAGAAATAAACGGTCAAGAAAATGGATGGATGGATAATTTTAGTTATTTATTATTTATAATTTTATGGTCAATGGAACAATTATATTTTTTTTTTTTTTTGCAATATTCGTGGATTCCAATAGACTTTTAATAGCTTGAAGCAAATGAATGATGCAATTTTGTAGAAGAATTGTACTATTAGCCAGAAAAAAAAAAAAGTAATTTTGTTGGTCGTTTGACAACCCCAACATTGTGCAAACAAACTGGAATTTGAAAGGTTATAAAGTAAAAACGAATGAATACTTTTAAACAATGAAAATAACTAACAAACTAGTGTTTACGCAAGTAATAAAGCAAACAGTCTTTAAAAATCTTCACTTTTTTGACAAAAAAAAAAAAAAAAGGCTGAAAGGTTATTAGAATCGAACAAAGCCTTGGGGGTTAAGAAATGATTTTCGAATCGTGAGGCAGAGAAAAGAACAGCGAAGACAAGAATGGCCAAGTGCCAACTCAACATACGCGGTAAACAGCCATAAACGTCCATATGCAGCCCATAAACACCTCGAGCCTTGCATATGAATGTATCAACACGCCAAGAGGAAATATTTCATAGCGGAAAGCATGACGACAGTATGCAGTTCATAAGATGTCAAGGGTGGAGGTTAACGATAGGACTTAATCCTTACAGTAGCAGGTGGGAAATAATTTTCATTTTAATTTCCCTGTTGGACTACGAGGAAATTGCAGGGATGGAAGTGGGAAGGGTCCAGACAGACGGGGCCTGGCAGAGGAGAGCCAGACGGGCTCCAGTGGTCCACAATGTATGCCAGGCACTGGCTGCTCATGGGCAGATGGCGGGTCAAAGCAAACAAAGCGATGTGTGTGATATTGCGGGCGGGGTGCATGGGGACGCTGTGTAATCATAGCATCATACTGCAAAGTGCTCACGTTGTTCCAGGTACACGCCATTTGTCTTTTTTTTTTATTGCACTTTTAGGACTGAAGTGAAATCTGAATCATAATAACGGCATCATTGCTTTTTAATTGCTTGTTTACAAATAGTTGGGTCTCTGAAGTGCCTGCCAGCGGAATTGAACAAGTACGGCTGCAGCTATCAAATATTTTACAATATTTTCTCTTCTGTTCTCTTCTCTCTTGCTGTAACACTAGCTAGCTAAACTGTGAATTGACATCTCACGTATGGATATGATTATTACGTGTGAACAGTTATTAACTCGTTCACTGCCAATGACGACTATAGACGTCAAAAATCCAAGCAAACAGCCAGTGCGCATTTTGACAAGAAATTTGAATTGAAGTTTTAGTTATTCATTGTTTTCATTCATAGTTATTAATCATTGTTGTTATGAATAACAACGATGACAACAATTTCATTGCTAAGTGCTACCATCGTGCGTAGAATGGATTCATGTTACCCTACAACACGGGCGTTGACGTTTTTGTGATCGGTCTTGGTCTTACTGAGACCACATACGGGGTCTCGGCCTCCAAAAGCCAATTTTAGTCGACTAAAATTGCTCTTTATTTTTGTTGACTAAAGTTGGATTCAAACTAAAATACAATCAGGTGACTGAGTTATGACTAAGGCTTTAATTAAATTTAGTCAGAAGACTAGAACTAAAACGAAATTATTTTTTTATTAAAATTTTAATTTTAAATTTTTTCTTTTTTTCTTTTTTTTCAAAATTAAAACTGGCTGTTTGCTTGGATTTTGACGTCTATAGTCGTCATTGGCAGTGAATGAGTTAAGGGTAAGGCAAAATGAGCTTGAAATTAAATTAAACTGCTTTGGAAACAGTTTTTAGTATATTTATTTTTTGCAATATTAATAAAAAACGCTTTGCATCAAGCACTCAACTATTTTCAGAAGGTACTGTACATTATCAAAGGCAAAATGTAAGCAGAGCTGCAGTGTTAGCACGGGTTAGCATTAGCGACCACCGTTAGCGTCTGATCGTGCAACTACATGACTAAAGTTGACTAAGTTTTTGTATCCGCTGCACAAATTGAAAACTGTAATTCGCCGGCTCGGTGATGAAGTGCTGCCTCCTCTCGTGAAAATATAATGGATCTTTGAATGGGCCCCTCGCTTTTTTTTTTTTTTTTTTTTCTTCCTACAGATATCCGAGCTTAACTCATTCACTCGCAGCCATTTTCACAGAAGCAATCCCGTTCGCTCCCGGCTGTTTTACTGGACTTATTTTGCAAGGCCCACAGAATATTGTGTTCAATTGCTATAAAAGCATAGAACCTATCAAAGGAAAGATTAAAGTCTCTTTTTTCATCAGGAAAAAAAAGTATGTTTCTATCTGTTTCCGTTTTGCAGCAATTAGCATTAGAATAGAATGTATTTAAAATTTATTTTTTTTTCTACACGGCCCTGGTTGATCTCCTTTGCTCTGCTGCCCCCTGCTGGCCGTTTGTGCAATAACTACCATTTCTGCAACCGTTCTTTGCAGTTGAGAGGCTGCATCAAAGTCTTCTGTATGCTCTAGCATTAAAAAAAAAAAAAAAAAAAACGTATAAATACGTCTTTGGGACACTTAGAACATTTAAAAAAAAAGGATTTATACGTTATTGGGAGCAAATGAGTTAAAGGTGGTTGTATGCTCATGAGCCACACAAAGACAATTCAGCACAACACGGTTATAGAACATCTAGTGTGCACTAGTAGAATAACTGTCTTACTAGTTGTAACATTTTTCAACTACTGAAATTTCTGTACACTAGTAGGACGACCTTGGCACACAACAAGTGCATATATGAGAGAGGCCAACTGTGCACGAGATGACATCTGCATCCTACTAGTACTAATAGTGAAGCTCTACAGTAAATGTCAACTAGTAGAATATTACAGTTAATAAGTAGTACTAGTAGCATGTAGTTGTCAATGTAGCATGTGCTACTAGTGATAAAGTCTGTACAAGTACACATGCTGTTTTTAAACTGTGGAATATAACCCGACCACTTTAACAGCTTTCTTCAACATTGGCACCTAACACGGACAAATTAGACAGATAATCGTTTAAATGAAGACACACAAAGTTTTATCGCAGCAGACAAATTTGCATTATTCTCTTCCCATATCAGGAGGCGTAACGATAACAGAATGTAGATATTGTTTGGCAAGATGAAGCCTTTGATAGCAGATTGATTAGTTTCTCGTCTGTTTTGTTTGCGGAGAGCCAAGAATCAGAAGTTGCTGCGGGAGCACCTTCCGTTCCACCCGAGGCAATTTGCTGGATTAATGTTGTTCTTTATGACATTTTCCTTCATCAAGCCAGGTGGAGATTTGTGTTCGCCGTCGCTGCCCTCTATTTGGCAGGTTAAACCACTTGGCGCCTGCATTAAAGGGGTCGAAGGGTCAGGATGAAGGCTGGCAGTCGCTCTGACGACCAATCATCGCTAATGGCCGCCCATTAGGACAAATTAAACATTGTTTGTTTAGGTTTTATTCTGTGCTGCGGAATTATAGGATTTTCTTCATGTAAGTGTATGGATACTATAAAGTGAACGCACCTGCCAATATACAGATGAAAAGCATTGTTAATCAACTTCATGGTGTTTTGGCATGTTTGGTTAAATCCAAGTCACATGATTTATGGAGGCCTTGCTGTTACCCAGCATGTACATTTCTGACATATTTAAGGTATGGCCTTTTGTAAAATGGGAGTTTTGGCAAAATGGTTTGTTGTGTAGGCACCTCCAGTCCTGGCTTCAAGAAAGTGGGGTGGCATGGCTCAGTGGTAGAGTGGTTGTGAAATTTACATTTACTATTTTTATTTTTTAATTTTTTAAATACAATTGACCACTTACCAAAATCGAATATTGTCATCTGCGTTGTTTTGTCATTGTGTTTAATGAGATTTTATTTGTGGTGTGCCTCAGGGGTCATATGCGAGTACTCCACCCTTACTATTTAGAAACCCCCCAGAACAGATGTACTCAGTAGGTCATTCCCTGTTTGTAGGATGTACAAAAAGACTAAACCACATTCTGTACATACTTGGTTCATACTCAAACTTCCCTAATACGACCCAAACATCTCAGGTAGGTTAGCCATCGGCAATGTCCTTCAAAACATCTGCTGAGAGACCACGCCTCCCGCATTCCGTTCGATCACAACAACAGTGGCAACAACCTTGGAAAAATCAATGTAATGCTTTGAGGAGGTGGTCCACAATAACAAGGTACTGTACATTGGCAGTCAGAAATTATAATACGAGAGTATCGCTAGCTTCACGTAAACATGTTGTGCTCATATCTCAAGGTATTAAAAACAGCTCAATAGGATGCAGTGCAGTTTTAGTTTACCGCAAACCACAATAATGCGCATATTGTTGAACGAATACCTCCCGACGGTGGCATTATTGGCGTTTCCTGGTGCTATCAGCGCGACGCTGCTCTCGTATCGGGTCTGTTGGAATCCTCTCATTTTGTTTGTGAGCAACGACAGATCTCAAAGCGAAGAGCGCGTACGCGGAGGCGTCAAATCATTCTCCGCTTCCCCACTCCGGAGCAAAATTGCACGGATCGATGCGCAGGCAGACGGCGCTGCGTGCTTTCTATTTGCATGGCGTCTCCGCCGGCACAATGAAGGCTCTATGTCTCGCTGCTCGCCGATCATTACACGACGAGACCTCCCCCGTGGGGGGGGGGGGGGGACTTCTCGCCGTAATTGCCCGTAGGTGCTTATATGAAAGGGTCAAATTGAAAGGATGTGTCAGAAGCGACGGAGGAGGAAGAAGAGGGCGTTTGGAGCTATTGATTCTAACATCAGACACATCGAGGTGCACGTTAATTCCTGCTGTATCATAATAGATCATATAGCAAGGAGGGGCCACAATCTTACATCAGTGCTACTTGGGGGCCACACAGGACCACATACTTCAGAATCAAATTATGGCAACAATGCTATTTTAAATATGGACAAAATACATGCAAAATATGTGCTCTTAATATATTTCATTTTGATAATACATTTTTCAATGCATTTATAAAAGATTCTAACCCAACAACAAAGGGTTTAAACTCATTATGTATATATTTTTTTCTTCACAAAAATCAACTAACGCGAAATGTTAATAGTAGAAATACTAAGTTTGTCCTGCATATCATTCCAAAGCTACACAAAATTATTAATTATTGCCTATTCATATTGTAGTATAAGGTAGTACCAGGCCCAGTGTAAATGTCTGTCAGCGAGTGGTGATTGGTGATATTACAGCTTTAAACCACAGAAATGCATATTGCACAGATTACTTTTTTTTTTCTATTTTAATATTTTTCAGAATGTGGATGTTATTCAATTTTTTTAAGCTTTATTTTCACCCATATTTAGTGGAATTGAAATTTTCTCAGTGTGTTTTGACGGGGGGGGGGGGGGGGGGGGGGGATGATGTGGCGCATATACCCGCATATTTTTTGTGCAAATATTTTTATTTATTTATTTATTTATTGGTTTTATTATTATTATTATTATTATTATTATTTTACTCTTCATATTTTGTTTTTTTCTTTTTTTCTGGATTTTATGTCCCCATTTCCCCCTTTTTTCATGGAAAAAATATACATTGAATGTTTATAAACTTTTTTTTTTGAAGAACAATTTTTGGTTGTGAGAAAAAAAAAATTGGGGGGAAAAAAAATAATCAAGGAGCCACTCAGGGTGTAGTCACGGGTTTTATCTCCACATTCAAGGATAATATATTTTGGATTTTTCCAAGTTTTTTTTTGTCCCCATTTCTCACTAACCTTGCTCTCACAAGATGAATTTTTGCGGTATTTGTGAGTTCACAAACTCTGGAGAATACATCTTGTACTGCTCCTGCAGATAACCACCGTTCCCGAATCTCTGGTGGTTCGGACCAATCACAGAGCGACATTGTGTTTAGGGGCGGGATATGTAAGATGTCCGTGCTTTCCCCCCCATTCGCCAAGAACGAACATTTTCACCCGTGGCCGTGATTGGTTAAAACAATCGTGTAGAATGTCGCATCATCCAATCAGCTCGAATTATTGTACAGAATGTCCCGCCTTTTCCTGACGAAATTACTGTGGAGAGTAGGGGTGTGAATTGCCTAGTACCTGACGATTCGATTCGTATCACGATTCACAGGTCACGATTCGATTCAATACCGATTAATCCCGATACGAATTTATAAGTCGATTGTTGCGATTTTTTTTTCATTCAAATTTAGAAAATACTAATCAGTAAGCTTGTAGAGTGTAAGATTTATATGAAAATGTATGATTTATTTATCTGAAATTTCAGTCTTATAGAGGTTGTAATCTGTTTCATGTTTGAACAGCATTAAAATAAAATATTAAGACTTAATGTTCCGTTCATATAACATTCTTCCATGCTCAAGGTGTGAATCCTAACCCGAAGTCAGACGTTTTGTTGAA